>NW_027362175.1:600000-809028 GCF_039654945.1 Dendrobates tinctorius | reverse complement strand
GGAGGCCCACACTCCGTCTGAGTGTCGCCTCGCTAGGGGGGCCCACACTCCGTCAGAGTGACGCCTAGCAAGGGGGCCCACACTACGTCAGAGTGTCGCCTAGCTAGGGGGCCCACACTCCGACTGAGTGTCGCATAGCTAGGGGGCCCACACTCCGTCCGAGTGTCGCCTAGCTAGGGGTCCCACACCTCCGTCCGAGTGTCGCCTAGCTAGGGGGCCCACACTCCTTCCGAGTGTCGCCTAGCTAGGGGGCCCACACTCCGTCCGAGTGTCGCCTAGCTAGGGGGCCCACACTCCGTCCGAGTGTCGCCTAGCTAGGGGGGCCCACACTCCGTCCGAGTGTCGCCTAGCCAGGGGGCCCACACTCCGTCGAGTGTGGCCTAGCTAAGGGGCCCACACTCCATCCGAGTGTCGCCTAGCTAGGGGGCCCACACTCCGTCCGAGGTGGTGTCGCCTAGCTTGGGGGCCCACACTCCGTCCGAGTGTCGCCTAGCAAGGGGGCCCACACTCCGTCCCGAGGTGTCGCCTAGCTAGGGGGCCCACACTCCGTCCGAGTGTCGCCTAGCTAGGGGTTCCCCACACTCCGTCCAAGTGTCGCCTAGCTAGGGGGCCCACACTCGTCCGAGTGTCGCCTAGCTAGGGGGCCCACACTCCATCCGAGTGTCGCCTAGCTAGGGGGCCCACACTCCGTCCGAATGTCTCCTAGCTAGGGGGCCCAAACTCCGTCCGAGTGTCGCCTAGCTAGGGGGCCCACACTCAGGTCCCGAGTGTCCGCCTAGCTAAGGGGCCCACACTCCGTCCGATTGTCACCTAGCTAGGGGGCCCACACTCCGTCCGAGTGTCGCCTAGCTAATGGGCCCACACTCCGTCCCGAGTGTCGCCTAGCTTGGGGGCCCACACTCCGTCCGAGTGTCGCCTAGCTAGGGGGCCCACACTCCGTCCGAGTGTCGCCTAGCTAGGGGGCCCACACTCCGTCCGAGTGTCGTCTAGCTAGGGGGCCCACACCGTCCGAGTGTCGCCAAGCAAGGGGGGCCCACACTCCATCCGAGTATCCCCTAGCTAGGGTGCCCACACTCCGTCTGAATGTCGCCTAGCTAGGGGGCCCACACTCCGTCCGAGTGTCGCCTAGCTAGGGGGGGCCCACACTCCGTACGAGTGTCGCCTAGCAAGGGGGCCCCACACTCCGTACGAGTGTCCGCCTAGCTAAGGGGGGCCACACTCCGTCCGAGTGTCACCTAGCTAGGTGGGCCCACACTCCGTCCGAGTGTCGCCTAGCTAAAGGGGCCCACACTCGGTCCGAGTGTCGCCTAGCTTGGGGGCCCACACTCCGTCCGAGTGTCGCCTAACTAGGGGGCCCACACTCCGTCTGAGTGTCACTAGCTAGGGGGCCCACACTCCGTCCGAGTGTCGCCTAGGCTAGGGGGCCCTCACTCCATCCGAGTGTCCGCATAGCTAGGGGGGCCCACACTCCGTCCGAGTTGTCGCCCTAGCTAGGGGGCCCACACTCCGTCTGAGTGTCGCCTAGCAAGTGGGCACACACTCCGTCAGAGTGTCGCCTAGCTAGGGGGCCCACACTCGGTTCCGAGTGTCCCCTAGGTAGGGGGCCCACACTCGGTCCGAGTGTCACCTAGCAAGGGGGCCCACACTCCATCCGGAGTGTCGCATAGCTAGGGTGCCCACACTTCCGTTCGAGTGTCGCCTAGCTAGGGGGCCCACACTCCGTCCGAGTGTCGCCTTGCTAGGGGGCCCACACTCCGTACGAGTGTCGCCTAACAAGGGGGCCCACATTCCGTCCGAGTGTCGCCTAGCTAGGGGGCCCCACATTCCGTGTCCGAGTGTCGTCTAGCTAGGCGGCCCACTCTCCGTCCGAGCGTCGCCTAACTAGGGGGCCCACACTCCGTCCGAGTGTCGCCTAGCTAGGGGGCCCACACTCCGTCCGAGTGTCGCCTAGCTAGGGGGCGCCCACACTCCGTCCGAGTGTCGTCTAGCTAGGGGGCCCACACCGTCCGAGTGTCGCCAAGCAAGGGGGGCCCACACTCCATCCGAGTATCCCCTAGCTAGGGGTGCCCACCACTCCGTCTGAATGTCGCCTAGCTAGGGGGCCCACACTCCGTCCGAGTGTCGCCCTAGCTAGGGGGCCCACACTCCGTACGAGTGTCGCCTAGCTAGGGGGCCCACACTCCGTCCGAGTGTCGCCTAGCTAGCGGGCCCACACTCCGCCTGAGTGTCGCCTAGCTAAGGGGCCCACACTCCGTCCGAGTGTCACCTAGCTAGGGGGCCCACACTCCGTCCGAGTGTCGCCTAGCTAAAGGGCCCACACTCGGTTCCGAGTGTCGCCTAGCTTGGGGGCCCACACTCCGTCCGAGTGTCGCCTAACTAGGGGGCCCACACTCCCGTCTGAGTGTCACCTAGCTAGGGGGGCCCACACTCCATCCGAGTGTCGCCTAGCTAGGGGGCCCTCACTCCATCCGAGTGTCGCATAGCTAGGGGGCCCACACTCCGTCCGAGTGTCGCCTAGCTAGGGGGCCCACACTCCGTCTGAGTGTCGCCTAGCAAGTGGGCACACACTCCGTCAGAGTGTCGCCTAGCTAGGGGGCCCACACTCCGTCCGAGTGTCGCCTAGCTAGGGGGCCCGCACTCCGTCCGAGTGTCGCCTAGCTAGGGGGCCCACACTCCGTCCGAGTGTCGCCTAGCTAGGGGGCCCACACTCCGTCCGAGTGTCGCCTAGCTAGGGGGCCCCACACTCCTTCCGAATGTCACCTAGCTAGGAGGCCCACACTCCGTCCGAGTGTCGCCTAGCAAGGGGGTCCACACTCCGTCCGAGTGTCGCCTAGCTAGGGGGCCCACACTCCGTCCGAGTGTCGCCTAGCTTGGGCGCCCACACTCCATCCGAGTGTCGGCTAGCTAGGGGGCCCACACTCCTTTCGAGTGTCGCCTAGCAAGGGGGCCCACACTTCGTCCGAGTGTCGCCTAGCTAGGGGGCCCACACTCCATCCGAGTGTCGCCTAGCTAGGGGGCCCACACTCCGTCCGAGTGTCGCCTAGCTATGGGGCCCACACTCCGTCCGAGTGTCGCCTAGCTAGGGGGGGCCCACACTCCGTCCGAGTGTCGCCTAGCTAAGGGGCCCACACTCCGTCCGAGTGTCGCCTAGCTCGGGGGCCCACACTCCGTCCGAGGTGTCGCCTAGCTAGGGGGGCCCACACTCCGTCCGAGTGTCGCCTAGCAAGGGGGCCCACACTCCTTCCGAGTGATGCCTAGCTAGGGGCCCACACTCCATCCGAG
Organism: Dendrobates tinctorius; assembly: GCF_039654945.1. Taxonomy (NCBI): domain Eukaryota; kingdom Metazoa; phylum Chordata; class Amphibia; order Anura; family Dendrobatidae; genus Dendrobates; species Dendrobates tinctorius. The sequence goes on along the minus strand of NW_027362175.1, from coordinate 805,746 downwards.
TGTCGCCTAGCTAGAGGGCCCACACTGCCGTCCGATGTGTCGCCTAGCAAGGGGGCCCACACTCCGTCCGAGTGTCGCCTAGCTAGGGGGCCCCACACTCCGTCTGAGTGTCGCCTCGCTAGGGGGGCCCACACTCCGTCAGAGTGACGCCTAGCAAGGGGGCCCACACTACCTCAGAGTGTCGCCTAGCTAGGGGGCCCACACTCCGTCCGAGTGTCGCATAGCTAGGGGGGCCCACACTCCGGTCCGAGTGTCGCCTAGCTAGGGGTCCCACACTCCGTCCGAGTGTCGCCTAGCTAGGGGGCCCACACCTCCTTCCGAGTGTCGCCTAGCTAGGGGGCCCACACTTCCGTCTGAGTGTCGCCTAGCTAGGGGGCCCACACTCCGTCCGAGTGTCGCCTAGCTAGGGGGCCCACACTCCGTCCGAGTGTCGCCTAGCCAGGGGGGCCCACACTCCGTCCGAGTGTGGCCTAGCTAAGGGGCCCACACTCCATCCGAGTGTCGCCTAGCTAGGGGGCCCCACACTCCGTCCGAGTGTCGCCTAGCTTGGGGGCCCACACTCCGTCCGAGTGTCCGCCTAGCAAGGGGGCCCAACACTCCGTCCCGAGTGTCGCCTAGCTAGGGGGCCTCACACTCCGTCCGAGTGTCGCCTAGCTAGGGGTTCCCACACTCCGTCCAAGTGTCGCCTAGCTAGGGGGCCCACACTCCCGTCCGAGTGTCGCCTAGCTAGGGGGGCCCACACTCCATCCGAGTGTCGCCTAGCTAGGGGGCCCACACTCCGTCCGAATGTCTCCTAGCTAGGGGGGCCCAAACTCCGTCCGAGTGTCGCCTAGCTAGGGGGCCCACACTCAGTCCGAGTGTCGCCTAGCTAAGGGGCCCACACTCCGTCCGATTGTCACCTAGCTAGGGGGCCCACACTCCGTCCGAGTGTCGCCTAGCTAATGGGCCCACAATCCGTCCGAGTGTCGCCTAGCTTGTGGGCCCACACCTCCGTCCGAGTGTCCGCCTAGCTAGGGGGCCCACACTCCGTCCGAGTGTCGCCTAGCTAGGGGGCCCACACTCCGTCCGAGTGTCGTCTAGCTAGGGGGCCCACACCGTCCGAGTGTCGCCAAGCAAGGGGGCCCACACCTCATCCGAGTATCCCCTAGCTAGGGTGCCCACACTCCATCTGAATGTCGCCTAGCTAGGGGGCCCACACTCCGTCCGAGTGTCGCCTAGCTAGGGGGCCCACACTCCGTACGAGTGTCGCCTAGCAAGGGGGCCCACACTCCGTACGAGTGTCGCCTAGTTAAGGGGCCCCACACTCCGTCCGAGTATCACCTAGCTAGGGGGCCCACACTCCGTCCGAGTGTCGCCTAGCTAAAGGGCCCACACTCGGTCCGAGTGTCGCCTAACTAGGGGGCCCACACTCCGTCTGAGTGTCACCTAGCTAGGGGGGCCCACACTCCGTCCGAGTGTCGCCTAGCTAGGGGACCCTCACTCCATCCGAGTGTCGCATAGCTAGGGGGCCCCACACTCCGTCCCGAGTGTCGCCTAGCTAGGGGGCCCACACTCCGTCTGAGTGTCGCCTAGCAAGTGGGCACAACACTCCGTCAGAGTGTCGCCTAGCTAGGGGGCCCACACTCGGGTTCCGAGTGTCCCCTAGGTAGGGGGGCCCACACTCGGTTCCGAGTGTCGCCTAGCAAGGGGGCCCACACCTCCATCCGAGTGTCTCATAGCTAGGGTGCCCACACTCCGTTCGAGTGTCACCTAGCTAGGGGGCCCACACTCCTCCGTCCGAGTGTCGCCTAGCTAGGGGGCCCACACTCCGTACGAGTGTCGCCTAGCAAGGGGGCCCCACATTCCGTCCGGAGTGGTCGCCTAGCTAGGGGGCCCACATTCCGTCCGAGTGTCGTCTAGCTAGGCGGCCCCACTCTCCGTCCGAGCGTCGCCTAACTAGGGGTCCCACACTCCGTCCGAGTGTCGCCTAGCTAGGGGACCCACAATCCGTCCGAGTGTCGCCTAGCTGGAGGGCCCTCACTCCGTCTGAGTGTCGGCTAGCTAGGGGGGCCCACACTCCGTCCGAGTGTCGCCTAGCTAGGGGGCCCACACTCCGTCCGAGTGTCGCCTAGCTAGGGGGGCCCACAATCCGTCCGAGTGTCGCCTAGCTAGGGGCCCCACACTCCGTCCGAGTGTCGCCTAGCTAGGGGGCCCACACTCCGTCCGAGTGTCGCCTAGCTAGGGGGCCCACACTTCCGTCCGAGTGTCGCCTAGCTAGGGTGCCCACACTCCGTCCGAGTGTCGCCTAGCTAGGGGGCCCACACTCCATCCGAGTGTCGCCTAGCTAGGGGGCCCACACTCCGTCCGAGTGTCGCCTAGCTAAGGGGCCCCACACTCCGTCCGAGTGACGCCTAGCAAGCGGGCCCACACTACGTCAGAGTGTCGCCTAGCTAGGGGGCCCACACTCCGTCCGAGTGTCGCCTAGCTAGGGGGCCCGCACTCCGTCCGAGTGTCGCCTAGCTAGGGGGCCCACACTCCGTCCGAGTGTCGCCTAGCTAGGGGGCCCACACTCCGTCCCGAGTGTCGCCTAGCTAGGGGGCCCACACTCCTTCCGAATGTCACCTAGCTAGGAGGCCCACACTCCGTCCGAGTGTCGCCTAGCAAGGGGGTCCACACTCCGAGTGTCGCCTAGCTAGGGGGCCCACACACTCCGTCCGAGTGTCGCCTAGCTTGGGCGCCCACACTCCATCCGAGTGTCGGCTAGCTAGGGGGCCCACACTCCTTTCGAGTGTCGCCTAGCAAGGGGGCCCACACTTCGTCCGAGTGTCGCCTAGCTAGGGGGCCCACACTCCATCCGAGTGTCGCCTAGCTAGGGGGCCCACACTCCGTCCGAGTGTCGCCTAGCTATGGGGCCCACACTCCGTCCGAGTGTCGCCTAGCTAGGGGGCCCACACTCCGTCCGAGTGTCGCCTAGCTAAGGGGCCCACACTCCGTCCGAGTGTCGCCTAGCTCGGGGTGCCCACACTCCGTCCGAGTGTCGCCTAGCTAGGGGGCCCACACTCCGTCCGAGTGTCGCCTAGCAAGGGGGCCCACACTCCTTCCGAGTGATGCCTAGCTAGGGGCCCACACTCCATCCGAGTGTCGCCTAGCTAGAGGGCCCACACTCCGTCCGAGTGTCGCCTAGCAAGGGAGCCCACACTCCGTCCGAGTGTCGCCTAGGTAGGAGGCCCACACTCCGTCTGAGTGTCGCCTCGCTAGGGGGCCCACACTCCGTCAGAGTGACGCCTAGCAAGGGGGCCCACACTACGTCAGAGTGTCGCCTAGCTAGGGGGCCCACACTCCGTCTGAGTGTCGCATAGCTAGGGGGCCCACACTCCGTCCGAGTGTCGCCTAGCTAGGGGTCCCACACTCCGTCCGAGTGTCGCCTAGCTAGGGGGCCCACACTCCTTCCGAGTGTCGCCTAGCTAGGGGGCCCACACTCCGTCCGAGTGTCGCCTAGCTAGGGGGCCCACACTCCGTCCGAGTGTCGCCTAGCTAGGGGGCCCACACTCCGTCCGAGTGTCGCCTAGCCAGGGGGCCCACACTCCGTCCGAGTGTGGCCCTAGCTAAGGGGCCCACACTCCATCCGAGTGTCGCCTAGCTAGGGGGCCCACACTCCGTCCGAGTGTCGCCTAGCTTGGGGGCCCACACTCCGTCCGAGTGTCGCCTAGCAAGGGGGCCCACACTCCGTCCGAGTGTCGCCTAGCTAGGGGGCCCACACTCCGTCCGAGTGTCGCCTAGCTAGGGGTTCCCACACTCCGTCCAAGTGTCGCCTAGCTAGGGGGCCCACACTCCGTCCGAGTGTCGCCTAGCTAGGGGGCCCACACTCCATCCGAGTGTCGCCTAGCTAGGGGGCCCACACTCCGTCCGAATGTCTCCTAGCTAGGGGGCCCAAACTCCGTCCGAGTGTCGCCTAGCTAGGGGGCCCACACTCAGTCCGAGTGTCGCCTAGCTAAGGGGCCCACACTCCGTCCGATTGTCACCTAGCTAGGGGGCCCACACTCCGTCCGAGTGTCGCCTAGCTAATGGGCCCACACTCCGTCCGAGTGTCGCCTAGCTTGGGGGCCCACACTCCGTCCGAGTGTCGCCTAGCTAGGGGGCCCACACTCCGTCCGAGTGTCGCCTAGCTAGGGGGCCCACACTCCGTCCGAGTGTCGTCTAGCTAGGGGGCCCACACCGTCCGAGTGTCGCCAAGCAAGGGGGGCCCACACTCCATCCGAGTATCCCCTAGCTAGGGTGCCCACACTCCGTCTGAATGTCGCCTAGCTAGGGGGCCCACACTCCGTCCGAGTGTCGCCTAGCTAGGGGGCCCACACTCCGTACGAGTGTCGCCTAGCAAGGGGGCCCACACTCCGTACGAGTGTCGCCTAGCTAAGGGGGCCACACTCCGTCCGAGTGTCACCTAGCTAGGGGGCCCACACTCTGTCCGAGTGTCGCCTAGCTAAAGGGCCCACACTCGGTCCGAGTGTCGCCTAGCTTGGGGGCCCACACTCCGTCCGAGTGTCGCCTAACTAGGGGGCCCACACTCCGTCTGAGTGTCACCTAGCTAGGGGGCCCACACTCCGTCCGAGTGTCGCCTAGCTAGGGGGCCCTCACTCCATCCGAGTGTCGCATAGCTAGGGGGCCCACACTCCGTCCGAGTGTCGCCTAGCTAGGGGGCCCACACTCCGTCTGAGTGTCGCCTAGCAAGTGGGCACACACTCCGTCAGAGTGTCGCCTAGCTAGGGGGCCCACACTCGGTCCGAGTGTCCCCTAGGTAGGGGGCCCACACTCGGTCCGAGTGTCACCTAGCAAGGGGGCCCACACTCCATCCGAGTGTCGCATAGCTAGGGTGCCCACACTCCGTTCGAGTGTCGCCTAGCTAGGGGGCCCACACTCCGTCCGAGTGTCGCCTTGCTAGGGGGCCCACACTCCGTACGAGTGTCGCCTAACAAGGGGGCCCACATTCCGTCCGAGTGTCGCCTAGCTAGGGGGCCCACATTCCGTCCGAGTGTCGTCTAGCTAGGCGGCCCACTCTCCGTCCGAGCGTCGCCTAACTAGGGGGCCCACACTCCGTCCGAGTGTCGCCTAGCTAGGGGGCCCACACTCCGTCCGAGTGTCGCCTAGCTAGGGGGCCCACACTCCGTCCGAGTGTCTAGCTAGGGGGCCCACACCGTCCGAGTGTCGCCAAGCAAGGGGGCCCACACTCCATCCGAGTATCCCCTAGCTAGGGTGCCCACACTCCGTCTGAATGTCGCCTAGCTAGGGGGCCCACACTCCGTCCGAGTGTCGCCTAGCTAGGGGGCCCACACTCCGTACGAGTGTCGCCTAGCAAGGGGGCCCACACTCCGTACGAGTGTCGCCTAGCTAGGGGGCCCACACTCCGTCCGAGTGTCGTCTAGCTAGGGGGCCCACACTCCGTCCGAGCGTCGCCTAACTAGGGGGCCCACACTCCCTCCGAGTGTCGCCTAGCTAGGGGGCCCACACTCCGTCCGAGTGTCGCCTAGCTAGCGGGCCCACACTCCCTCCGAATGTCGCCTAGCAAGGGGGCCCACACTCCGTCCGAGTGTCGCCTAGCTAGGGTGACCACACTCCGTCCGAGTGTCGCCTAGCTAGGGGGCCCACACTCCGTCCGAGTGTCGCCTAGCTAGGGGGCCCACAATCCGTCCGAGTGTCGCCTAGCTAGGGGGCCCACACTCCGTCCGAGTGTCGCCTAGCTAGGGGGCCCACACTCCGTCCGAGTGTCGCCTAGCTAGGGTGCCCACACTCCGTCCGAGTGTCGCCTAGCTAGGGGGCCCACACTCCATCCGAGTGTCGCCTAGCTAGGGGGCCCACACTCCGTCCGAGTGTCGCCTAGCTAAGGGGACCACACTCCGTCCGAGTGACGCCTAGCAAGGGGGCCCACACTACGTCAGAGTGTCGCCTAGCTAGGGGGCCCACACTCCGTCCGAGTGTCGCCTAGCTAGGGGGCCCGCACTCCGTCCGAGTGTCGCCTAGCTAGGGGGCCCACACTCCGTCCGAGTGTCGCCTAGCTAGGGGGCCCACACTCCGTCCGAGTGTCGCCTAGCTAGGGGGCCCACACTCCTTCCGAATGTCACCTAGCTAGGAGGCCCACACTCCGTCCGAGTGTCGCCTAGCAAGGGGGGTCCACACTCCGTCCGAGTGTCGCCTAGCTAGGGGGCCCACACTCCGTCCGAGTGTCGCCTAGCTTGGGCGCCCACACTCCATCCGAGTGTCGGCTAGCTAGGGGGCCCACACTCCTTTCGAGTGTCGCCTAGCAAGGGGGCCCACACTTCGTCCGAGTGTCGCCTAGCTAGGGGGCCCACACTCCATCCGAGTGTCGCCTAGCTAGGGGGCCCACACTCCGTCCGAGTGTCGCCTAGCTATGGGGCCCACACTCCGTCCGAGTGTCGCCTAGCTAGGGGGCCCACACTCCGTCCGAGTGTCGCCTAGCTAAGGGGCCCACACTCCGTCCGAGTGTCGCCTAGCTCGGGGGCCCACACTCCGTCCGAGTGTCGCCTAGCTAGGGGGCCCACACTCCGTCCGAGTGTCGCCTAGCAAGGGGGCCCACACTCCTTCCGAGTGATGCCTAGCTAGGGGCCCACACTCCATCCGAGTGTCGCCTAGCTAGAGGGCCCACACTCCGTCCGAGTGTCGCCTAGCAAGGGGGCCCACACTCCGTCCGAGTGTCGCCTAGCTAGGGGGCCCACACTCCGTCTGAGTGTCGCCTCGCTAGGGGGCCCACACTCCGTCAGAGTGACGCCTAGCAAGGGGGCCCACACTACGTCAGAGTGTCGCCTAGCTAGGGGGCCCACACTCCGTCCGAGTGTCGCATAGCTAGGGGGCCCACACTCCGTCCGAGTGTCGCCTAGCTAGGGGTCCCACACTCCGTCCGAGTGTCGCCTAGCTAGGGGGCCCACACTCCTTCCGAGTGTCGCCTAGCTAGGGGGCCCACACTCCGTCCGAGTGTCGCCTAGCTAGGGGGCCCACACTCCGTCCGAGTGTCGCCTAGCTAGGGGGCCCACACTCCGTCCGAGTGTCGCCTAGCCAGGGGGCCCACACTCCGTCCGAGTGTGGCCTAGCTAAGGGGCCCACACTCCATCCGAGTGTCGCCTAGCTAGGGGGCCCACACTCCGTCCGAGTGTCGCCTAGCTTGGGGGCCCACACTCCGTCCGAGTGTCGCCTAGCAAGGGGGCCCACACTCCGTCCGAGTGTCGCCTAGCTAGGGGGCCCACACTCCGTCCGAGTGTCGCCTAGCTAGGGGTTCCCACACTCCGTCCAAGTGTCGCCTAGCTAGGGGGCCCACACTCCGTCCGAGTGTCGCCTAGCTAGGGGGCCCACACTCCATCCGAGTGTCGCCTAGCTAGGGGGCCCACACTCCGTCCGAATGTCTCCTAGCTAGGGGGCCCAAACTCCGTCCGAGTGTCGCCTAGCTAGGGGGCCCACACTCAGTCCGAGTGTCGCCTAGCTAAGGGGCCCACACTCCGTCCGATTGTCACCTAGCTAGGGGGCCCACACTCCGTCCGAGTGTCGCCTAGCTAATGGGCCCACACTCCGTCCGAGTGTCGCCTAGCTTGTGGGCCCACACTCCGTCCGAGTGTCGCCTAGCTAGGGGGCCCACACTCCGTCCGAGTGTCGCCTAGCTAGGGGGCCCACACTCCGTCCGAGTGTCGTCTAGCTAGGGGGCCCACACCGTCCGAGTGTCGCCAAGCAAGGGGGCCCACACTCCATCCGAGTATCCCCTAGCTAGGGTGCCCACACTCCATCTGAATGTCGCCTAGCTAGGGGGCCCACACTCCGTCCGAGTGTCGCCTAGCTAGGGGGCCCACACTCTGTACGAGTGTCGCCTAGCAAGGGGGCCCACACTCCGTACGAGTGTCGCCTAGCTAAGGGGCCCACACTCCGTCCGAGTATCACCTAGCTAGGGGGCCCACACTCCGTCTGAGTGTCGCCTAGCTAAAGGGCCCACACTCGGTCCGAGTGTCGCCTAGCTTGGGGGCCCACACTCCGTCCGAGTGTCGCCTAACTAGGGGGCCCACACTCCGTCTGAGTGTCACCTAGCTAGGGGGCCCACACTCCGTCCGAGTGTCGCCTAGCTAGGGGGCCCTCACTCCATCCGAGTGTCGCATAGCTAGGGGGCCCACACTCCGTCCGAGTGTCGCCTAGCTAGGGGGCCCACACTCCGTCTGAGTGTCGCCTAGCAAGTGGGCACACACTCCGTCAGAGTGTCGCCTAGCTAGGGGGCCCACACTCGGTCCGAGTGTCCCCTAGGTAGGGGGCCCACACTCGGTCCGAGTGTCGCCTAGCAAGGGGGCCCACACTCCATCCGAGTGTCGCATAGCTAGGGTGCCCACACTCCGTTCGAGTGTCGCCTAACTAGGGGGCCCACACTGCGTCCGAGTGTCGCCTAGCTAGGGGGCCCACACTCCGTACGAGTGTCGCCTAGCAAGGGGGCCCACATTCCGTCCGAGTGTCGCCTAGCTAGGGGGCCCACATTCCGTCCGAGTGTCGTCTAGCTAGGCGGCCCACTCTCCGTCCGAGCGTCGCCTAACTAGGGGTCCCACACTCCGTCCGAGTGTCGCCTAGCTAGGGGACCCACAATCCGTCCGAGTGTCGCCTAGCTAGAGGGCCCTCACTCCGTCTGAGTGTCGGCTAGCTAGGGGGCCCACACTCCGTCCGAGTGTCGCCTAGCTAGGGGGCCCACACTCCGTCCGAGTGTCGCCTAGCTAGGGGGCCCACAATCCGTCCGAGTGTCGCCTAGCTAGGGGCCCCACACTCCGTCCGAGTGTCGCCTAGCTAGGGGGCCCACACTCCGTCCGAGTGTCGCCTAGCTAGGGGGCCCACACTCCGTCCGAGTGTCGCCTAGCTAGGGTGCCCACACTCCGTCCGAGTGTCGCCTAGCTAGGGGGCCCACACTCCATCCGAGTGTCGCCTAGCTAGGGGGCCCACACTCCGTCCGAGTGTCGCCTAGCTAAGGGGCCCACACTCCGTCCGAGTGACGCCTAGCAAGCGGGCCCACACTACGTCAGAGTGTCGCCTAGCTAGGGGGCCCACACTCCGTCCGAGTGTCGCCTAGCTAGGGGGCCCGCACTCCGTCCGAGTGTCGCCTAGCTAGGGGGCCCACACTCCGTCCGAGTGTCGCCTAGCTAGGGGGCCCACACTCCGTCCGAGTGTCGCCTAGCTAGGGGGCCCACACTCCTTCCGAATGTCACCTAGCTAGGAGGCCCACACTCCGTCCGAGTGTCGCCTAGCAAGGGGGTCCACACTCCGTCCGAGTGTCGCCTAGCTAGGGGGCCCACACTCCGTCCGAGTGTCGCCTAGCTTGGGCGCCCACACTCCATCCTAGTGTCGGCTAGCTAGGGGGCCCACACTCCTTTCGAGTGTCGCCTAGCAAGGGGGCCCACACTTCGTCCGAGTGTCGCCTAGCTAGGGGGCCCACACTCCATCCGAGTGTCGCCTAGCTAGGGGGCCCACACTCCGTCCGAGTGTCGCCTAGCTATGGGGCCCACACTCCGTCCGAGTGTCGCCTAGCTAGGGGGCCCACACTCCGTCCGAGTGTCGCCTAGCTAAGGGGCCCACACTCCGTCCGAGTGTCGCCTAGCTCGGGGGCCCACACTCCGTCCGAGTGTCGCCTAGCTAGGGGGCCCACACTCCGTCCGAGTGTCGCCTAGCAAGGGGGCCCACACTCCTTCCGAGTGATGCCTAGCTAGGGTCCCACACTCCATCCGAGTGTCGCCTAGCTAGAGGGCCCACACTCCGTCCGAGTGTCGCCTAGCAAGGGGGCCCACACTCCGTCCGAGTGTCGCCTAGGTAGGAGGCCCACACTCCGTCTGAGTGTCGCCTCGCTAGGGGGCCCACACTCCGTCAGAGTGACGCCTAGCAAGGGGGCCCACACTACGTCAGAGTGTCGCCTAGCTAGGGGGCCCACACTCCGTCTGAGTGTCGCATAGCTAGGGGGCCCACACTCCGTCCGAGTGTCGCCTAGCTAGGGGTCCCACACTCCGTCCGAGTGTCGCCTAGCTAGGGGGCCCACACTCCTTCCGAGTGTCGCCTAGCTAGGGGGCCCACACTCCGTCCGAGTGTCGCCTAGCTAGGGGGCCCACAATCCGTCCGAGTGTCGCCTAGCTAGGGGGCCCACACTCCGTCCGAGTGTCGCCTAGCCAGGGGGCCCACACTCCGTCCGAGTGTGGCCTAGCTAAGGGGCCCACACTCCATCCGAGTGTCGCCTAGCTAGGGGGCCCACACTCCGTCCGAGTGTCGCCTAGCTTGGGGGCCCACACTCCGTCCGAGTGTCGCCTAGCAAGGGGGCCCACACTCCGTCCGAGTGTCACCTAGCTAGGGGGCCCACACTCCGTCCGAGTGTCGCCTAGCTAGGGGTTCCCACACTCCGTCCAAGTGTCGCCTAGCTAGGGGGCCCACACTCCGTCCGAGTGTCGCCTAGCTAGGGGGCCCACACTCCATCCGAGTGTCGCCTAGCTAGGGGGCCCACACTCCGTCCGAATGTCTCCTAGCTAGGGGGCCCAAACTCCGTCCGAGTGTCGCCTAGCTAGGGGGCCCACACTCAGTCCGAGTGTCGCCTAGCTAAGGGGCCCACACTCCGTCCGATTGTCACCTAGCTAGGGGGCCCACACTCCGTCCGAGTGTCGCCTAGCTAATGGGCCCACACTCCGTCCGAGTGTCGCCTAGCTTGGGGGCCCACACTCCGTCCGAGTGTCGCCTAGCTAGGGGGCCCACACTCCGTCCGAGTGTCGCCTAGCTAGGGGGCCCACACTCCGTCCGAGTGTCGTCTAGCTAGGGGGCCCACACCGTCCAAGTGTCGCCAAGCAAGGGGGCCCACACTCCATCCGAGTATCCCCTAGCTAGGGTGCCCACACTCCGTCTGAATGTCGCCTAGCTAGGGGGCCCACACTCCGTCCGAGTGTCGCCTAGCTAGGGGGCCCACACTCCGTACGAGTGTCGCCTAGCAAGGGGGCCCACACTCCGTACGAGTGTCGCCTAGCTAAGGGGGCCACACGCCGTCCGAGTGTCACCTAGCTAGGGGGCCCACACTCCGTCCGAGTGTCGCCTAGCTAAAGGGCCCACACTCGGTCCGAGTGTCGCCTAGCTTGGGGGCCCACACTCCGTCCGAGTGTCGCCTAACTAGGGGGCCCACACTCCGTCTGAGTGTCACCTAGCTAGGGGGCCCACACTCCGTCCGAGTGTCGCCTAGCTAGGGGGCCCTCACTCCATCCGAGTGTCGCATAGCTAGGGGGCCCACACTCCGTCCGAGTGTCGCCTAGCTAGGGGGCCCACACTCCGTCTGAGTGTCGCCTAGCAAGTGGGCACACACTCCGTCAGAGTGTCGCCTAGCTAGGGGGCCCACACTCGGTCCGAGTGTCCCCTAGGTAGGGGGCCCACACTCGGTCCGAGTGTCACCTAGCAAGGGGGCCCACACTCCATCCGAGTGTCGCATAGCTAGGGTGCCCACACTCCGTTCGAGTGTCGCCTAGCTAGGGGGCCCACACTCCGTCCGAGTGTCGCCTAGCTCGGGGGCCCACACTCCGTCCGAGTGTCGCCTAGCTAGGGGGCCCACACTCCGTCCGAGTGTCGCCTAGCAAGGGGGCCCACACTCCTTCCGAGTGATGCCTAGCTAGGGTCCCACACTCCATCCGAGTGTCGCCTAGCTAGAGGGCCCACACTCCGTCCGAGTGTCGCCTAGCAAGGGGGCCCACACTCCGTCCGAGTGTCGCCTAGGTAGGAGGCCCACACTCCGTCTGAGTGTCGCCTCGCTAGGGGGCCCACACTCCGTCAGAGTGACGCCTAGCAAGGGGGCCCACACTACGTCAGAGTGTCGCCTAGCTAGGGGGCCCACACTCCGTCTGAGTGTCGCATAGCTAGGGGGCCCACACTCCGTCCGAGTGTCGCCTAGCTAGGGGTCCCACACTCCGTCCGAGTGTCGCCTAGCTAGGGGGCCCACACTCCTTCCGAGTGTCGCCTAGCTAGGGGGCCCACACTCCGTCCGAGTGTCGCCTAGCTAGGGGGCCCACAATCCGTCCGAGTGTCGCCTAGCTAGGGGGCCCACACTCCGTCCGAGTGTCGCGTAGCCAGGGGGCCCACAATCCGTCCGAATGTCGCCTAGCAAGGGGGCCCACACTCCATCCGAGTGTCGCCTAGCTAGGGGGCCACACTCCGTCCGAGTGTCGCCTAGCTAGGGGGCCCACACTCTGTCCGAGTGTCGCCTAGCTAGGGGGCCCACACTCCGTCCGAGTGTCGCCTAGCTAGGGGGCCCACACTCCGTCCGAGTGTCGCCTAGCTAAGGGGCCCACACTCCGTCCGAGTGTCGCCTAGCTAAGGGGCCCCCCCTCCGTCCGAGTGTCGCCTAGCTAGGGGCCCACACTCCGTCCGAGTGTCGCCTAGCAAGGGGGCCCACACTCCGTCCGAGTGTTGCCTAGCTAGGGGGCCCACACTCCGTCCGAGTGTCGCCTAGCTAGAGGGCCCACACTCCGTCCGAGTGTCGCCTAGCTAGGGGGCCCACACTCCGTCCGAGTGTTGCCTAGCTAGGGGGCCCACACTCCGTCCGAGTGTCGCCTAGTTAGGGGGCCCACACTCCGTTCGAGTGTCGCTTAGCTAGGGGACCCACACTCCGTCCGAGTGTCGCCTAGCTAGGAGGCCCACACTCCGTCCGAGTGTCGCCTAGCTAGGGGGCCCACACTCCGTCCGAGTGTCGCCTTGCTATGGGGCCCACACTCCGTCCGAATGTCGCCTAGCTAGGGGGACCACAATCCGTCCGAGTGTCGCCTAGCTAGGGGGTCCACAATCCGTCTGAGTGTCGCCTAGCTAGGGGGCCCACACTCAGTCCGAGTGTCGACTAGCTAGGGGGCCCACACTCCGTCCGAGTGTCGCCTAGCTAGGGGGCCCACACTCCGTCCGAGTGTCGCCTAGCAAGGGGGCCCACACTCCGTTCGAGTGTCGCCTAGCTAGGGGGCCCACACTCCGTCAGAGTGTCGCCTAGCTAGGGGGTCCTCACTCCATCTGAGTGTCGCCTAGCTAGGGGGCCCACACTCCGAGTGTCGCCTAGCTAGGGGGCCCACACTCCGTCCGAGTTTCGCCTAGCTAGGGGGCCCATACTCCGTCCGAGTGTCGCCTAGCAAGGGGGCCCACACTCCGTCCGAGTGTCGCCTAGCTAGGGGATCCACACTCCGTCCGAGTGGGGCCCACACTCCGTCTGAGTGTCGCCTAGCTAGGGGGCCCACACTCCGTCCGAGTGTCGCCTAGCTAGGGGGCCCACACTCCGTCCGAGTGTCGCTTAGCTAGGGGGCCCACACTCCGTCCGAGTGTCGCTTAGCTAGGGGACCCACACTCCGTCCGAGTGTCACCTAGCTAGGGGACCCACACTCCGTCCGAGTGTCGCCTAGCTAGGGGGCCCACACTCCGTCCGAGTGTCGCCTAGCTAGGGGGCCCACACTCCGTCCGAGTGTCGCCTAGCTAGGGGGCCTACACACCGTCTGAGTGTCGCCTAGCTAGGGGGCCCACACTACGTCCGAGTGTCGCCTAGCTAGGGGGCCAACACTCCGTCCGAGTGTCGCCTAGTTAGGGGGCCCACACTCCGTCCGAGTGTCGCCTAGCTAGGGGGCCCACACTCCGTCCGAGTGTCGCCTAGCAATGGGGCCCACACTCCGTCCGAGTGTCGCCTAGCTAGGAGGCCCAAACTCCGTCCGAGTGTCGCCTAGCTAAGGGGCCCACACTCCGTCCGAGTGTCGCCTAGCTAGGGGGCCCACACTCCGTCCGAGTGTCGCCTAGCTAGGGGGCCCACAATCCGTCCGAGTGTCGCCTAGCTAGGGGGCCCACACTCCGTCCGAGTGTCGCCTAGCAAGGGGGCCCACACTCCGTCAGAGTGTCGCCTAGCTAGGGGGCCCACACTCCGTCCGAGTGTCGCCTAGCTAGGGGGCCCACAATCCGTCCGAGTGTTGCCTAGCAAGGGGGCCCACACTCCGTCCGAGTGTCGCCTAGCTAGGGGGCCCACACTCCGTCCGAGTGTCGCCTAGCTAGGGGGCCCACACTCCGTCCGAGTGTCGCCAAGCTAGGGGGCCCACACTCCGTCCGAGTGTCGCCTAGCTAGGGGGCCCACACTCCGTCCGAGTGTCGCCTAGCCAGGGGGTCCACACTCCGTCTGAGTGTCGCCTAGCTAGGGGGTCCACACTCCGTCCGAGTGTCGCCTAGCTAGGGGGCCCACACTCCATCCGAGTGTCGCCTAGCTAGGGGGCCCACACTCCGTCCGAGTGTCGCCTAGCTAGGGGGCCCACACTCCGTCCGAGTGTCGCCTAGCTAGGGGGCCCACACTCCGTCCGAGTGTCGCCTAGCTAGGGGGCCTACACACCGTCCGAGTGTCGCCTAGCTAGGGGGCCCACACTACGTCCGAGTGTCGCCTAGCTAGGGGGCCAACACTCCGTCCGAGTGTCGCCTAGTTAGGGGGCCCACACTCCGTCCGAGTGTCGCTAGCTAGGGGGCCCACACTCCATCCGAATGTCGCCTAGCTAGGGGGCCCACACTCCGTCCGAGTGTCGCCTAGCTAGGGGGCCCACACTACGTCCGAGTGTCGCCTAGCTAGGGGGCCAACACTCCGTCCGAGTGTCGCCTAGTTAGGGGGCCCACACTCCGTCCGAGTGTCGCCTAGCTAGGGGGCCCACACTCCATCCGAATGTCGCCTAGCTAGGGGGCCCACACTCCGTCCGAGTGTCGCCTAGCTAAGAGGCCCACACTCCGTCCGAGTGTCGCCTAGCTAGGGGCCCACACTCCGTCCGAGTGTCGCCTAGCTAAGGGGCCCACACTCCGTCCAAATGTCGCCTAGCTAGGGGGCCCACACTCAGTCCGAATGTCTCCTAGCTAGGGGGCCCACACTCCGTCCGAGTGTCGCCTAGCTAGGGGGCCCACACTCCGTCCGAGTGTCGCCTAGCTAGGGGGCCCACACTCCGTCCGAGTGTCGCCTAGCTGGGGGGCCCACACTCCGTCCAAGTGTCGCCTAGCTAGGGGATCCACACTCCGTCCGAGTGGGGCCCACACTCCGTCCGAGTGTCGCCTAGCTAGGGGGCCCACACTCCGTTCGAGTGTCGCTCAGATAGGGGGCCCACACTCCGTCCGAGTGTCGCCTAACTAGGGGACCCACACTCCGTCCGAGTGTCGCCTAGCTAGGAGGCCCACACTCCGTCCGAGTGTCGCCTAGCTAGGGGGCCCACACTCCGTCCGAGTGTCGCCTAGCTAGGGGGCCCACACTCCGTCCGAGTGTCGCCTAGCAAGGGGGTCCACACTCCATTCGAGTGTCGCCTAGCTAGGGGGCCCACACTCCATCTGAGTGTCGCCTAGCTAGGGGGCCCACACTCCATCCGAGTGTCGCCTAGCTAGGGGGCCCACACTCCGTCCGAGTGTCGCCTAGCAATGGGGCCCACACTCCGTCCGAGTGTCGCCTAGCTAGGAGGCCCAAACTCCGTCCGAGCGTCGCCTAGCTAAGGGGCCCACACTCCGTCTGAGTGTCGCCTAGCTAGGGGGCCCACACTCCGTCCGAGTGTCTCCTAGCTAAAGGGCCCACACTCCGTCCGAGTGTCGCCTAGTTAGGGGACCCACACTCCGTCCGAGTGTCGCCTAGCTAGGGGGCCCACACTCCGTCCGAATGTCGCCTAGCTAGGGGGCCCACACTCCGTCCGAATGTCGCCTAGCTAGGGGGCCCACACTCCGTCCGCGTGGGGCCCACACTCCGTTCGACTGTCGCCTAGCTAGGGGGCCCACACTCCGTCTGAGTTTCGCCTAGCTAGCGGGCCCACACTCCGTCCGAGTGTCGCCTAGATAGGGGACCCACACTCCGTCCGAGTGTCGCCTAGCTAGGAGGCCCACACTCCGTCCGAGTGTCGCCTAGCTAGGGGGCCCACACTCCGTCCGAGTGTCGACCTAGATAGGGGGCCCACACTCCGTCTGAGTGTCGCCTAGGTAGGGGGCCCACACTCAGTCCGAGTGTCGCCTAGCTAGGGGGCCCACACTCCGTCCGAGTGTCGCCTAGCTAGGGGGCCCACACTCCGTCCGAGTGTCGCCTAGCAAGGGGGCCCACACTCCGTCCGAGTGTCGCCTAGCTAGTGGGCCAACACTCCGTCCGAGTGTCGCCTAGCTAGGGGGCCCACACTCCGTCCGTGTCGCCTAGCTTGGGGGCCCACACTCCGTCCGAGTGTCGCCTAGCTAGGGGGCCCACACTCCGTCCGAGTGTCGCATAGTTAGGGGATCCACACTCCGTCCGAGTGGGGCCCACACTCCGTCCGAGTGTCGCCTAGCTAGGGGGCCCACACTCCGTCAGAGTGTCGCCTAGCTAGGGGGGTCCTCACTCCATCTGAGTGTCGCCTAGCTAGGGGGCCCACACTCCGAGTGTCGCCTAGCTAGGGGGCCCACACTCCGTCCGAGTGTCGCCTAGCTAGGGGGCCCACACTCAGTCTGAGTGTCGCCTAGCAAGTGGGCACACACTCCGTCAGAGTGTCGCCTAGCTAGGGGCCCACACTCCGTTCGAGTGTCGCCTAGCTAGGAGGCCCACACTCCGTCCGAGTGTCGCCTAGCTAGGGGGCCCACACTCCGTCCGAGTGTCGCCTAGCTAGGGGGCCCACACTCCGTCCGAGTGTCGCCTAGATAGGGGACCCACACTCCGTCCGAGTGTCGCCTAGCTAGGAGGCCCCTAGCAAGGGGGCCCACACTCCGTCCGAGTGTCGCCTAGCTAGGGTGCCCACACTCCGTCCGTGTGTCGCCTAGCTAGGGGGCCCACACTCCGTCCGAGTGTCGCCTAGCTAGGGGGCCCACACTCCGTCTGAGTGTCGCCTAGCTAGGGGGCCCACACTCCGTCCGAGTGTCGCCTAGCTAGGGGGCCCACACTCCTTCCGAATGTCGCCTAGCTAGGGGGCCCACACGCCGACCGAGTGTCGCGTAGCAAGGGGGTCCACACTCCATCCGAGTGTCGCCTAGCTAGGGGGCCCACACTGCGTCCGAGTGTCGCCTAGCTAGGGGGCCCACACTCCGAGTGTCGTCTAGCTAGGGGGCCCACACTCCGTTCGAGTGTCGCCTAGCAAGGGGGCCCACACTCCGTCCGAGTGTCGCCTAGCTAAGGGGCCCACACTCCATCCGAGTGTCGCCTAGCTAGGGGGCCCACACTCCGTCCGAGTGTCACCTAGCTAAGGGGCCCACACTCCGTCCGATTGTCGCCTAGCTAGGGGGCCCACACTCCGTCCGAGTGTCGCCTAGCATGGGGGCCCACACTCCGTCCGAGTGTCGCCTAGCTAGGGGATCCACACTCCGTCCGAGTGTCGCCTAGCTAGGGGCCCACACTCCGTCCGAGTGTCGCCTAGCTAGGAGGCCCACACTCCGTCCGAGTGTCGCCTAGCTAGGGGGCCCATACTCCGTCCGAGTGTCGCCTAGCAAGGGGGCCCACACTCCGTCCGAGTGTCGCCTAGTTAGGGGGCCCACACTCCGTCCGAGTGTCGCTTAGCTAGGGGGCCCACACTCCGTCCTAGTGTCGCCTAGCTAGGGGGCCCACACTTCGTCCGAGTGTCTGCTAGCAAGGGGGCCCACACTCCGTCCGAGTGTAGCCTAGCATGGGGGCCCACACTCCGTCCGAGTGTCGCCTAGCTAGGGGATCCACACTCCGTCCGAGTGTCGCCTAGCTAAGGGCCCACACTCCGTCCGAGTGTCACCTAGCTAGGGGGCCCACACTCCGTCCGAGTGTCGCCTAGCTAGGGGGCAAACACTCCGTCCGAGTGTCGCCTCGCTAGGGGGCCCACACTCCGTCCAAGTGACGCCTAGCAAGGGGGCCCACACTCCGTCCGAGTGTCGCCTAGCTAGGGGATCCACACTCCGTCCGAGTGGGGCCTACACTCCGTCCGAGTGTCGCCTAGCTAGGGGGCCCACACTCCGTTCGAGTGTCGCTTAGCTAGGGGGCCCACACTCCGTCCGAGTGTCGCCTAGCTAGGGGACCCACACTCACTCCGAGTGTCGCCTAGCTAGGAGGCCCACACTCCGTCCGAGTGTCGCCTAGCTAGGGGGCCCACACTCCGTCCGAGTGCCGCCTAGCTAGGGGGCCCACACTCCGTCCGAGTGTCGCCTACCTAGGGGGCCCACAATCTGTCCGAGTGTCGCCTAGCTAGGGGGCCCACACTCCGTCCGAGTGTCGCCTAGCAAGGGGGCCCACACTCCGTCCGAGTGTCGCCTAGCTAGGGGGCCCACACTCCGTCCGAGTGTCGCCTAGCTAGGGGGCCCACACTCCGTCCGAGTGTCGCCTAGCAAGGGGGCCCACACTCCATCCGAGTGTCGCCTAGCTAGGGGGCCCACACTCCGTCCGAGTGTCGCCTAGCTAGGGGGCCCACACTCCGTCCGAGTGTCGCCTAGCAAGGGGGCCCACACTCCATCCGAGTGTCGCCTAGCTAGGGGGCCCACACTCCGTCCGAGTGTCGCCTAGCTAGGGGGCCCACACTCCTTCCGAGTGTCGCCTAGCTAGGGGGCCCACACTCCGTCCGAGTGTCGCCTAGCTAGGGGGCCCACACTCCTTCCGAGTGTCGCCTAGCTAGGGGGCCCACACTCCATCCGAGTGTCGCCTAGCTAGGGGGCCCACACACCGTCCGAGTGTCGCCTAGCTAGGGGGCCCACACTCCGTCCGAGTGTCGCCTAGCTAGGGGGCCCACAATCCGTCCGAGTGTCGCCTAGCTAGGGGGCCCACACTCCGTCCGAGTGTCGCCTAGCAAGGGGGCCCACACTCCGTCCGAGTGTCGCCTAGCTAGGGGCCCCACACTCCGTCCGAGTGTCGCCTAGCTAGGGGGCCCACACTCCATCCGAGTGTCGCCTAGCTAGGGGGCCCACACTCAGTCCGAGTGTCGCCTAGCTAGGGGGCCCACACTCCGTCCGAGTGTCGCCTAGCTAGGGGGCCCACACTCCGTCCAAGTGTTGCCTAGCTATGGGGCCCACACACCGTCCGAGTGTCGCCTAGCTAGGGGGCCCACACTCCGTCCGAGTGTCGCCTAGCTAGGGGGCCAACACTCCATCAGAGTGTCGCCTAGTTAGGGGGCCCACACTCCGTCCGAGTGTCGCCTAGCTAGGGGGCCCACACTCCGTCCGAATGTCGCCTAGCTAGGGGGCCCACACTCCGTCCGAGTGTCGCCTAGCTATGGGGCCCACACTCCGTCCGAGTGTCGCCTAGCTAGGGGGCCCACACTCCGTCAGAGTGTCGCCTAGCTAGGGGGTCCTCACTCCATCTGAGTGTCGCCTAGCTAGGGGGCCCACACTCCCAGTGTCGCCTAGCTAGGGGGCCCACACTCCATCCGAGTGTCGCCTAGCTAGGGGGCCCACACTCAGTCTGAGTGTCGCCTAGGAAGTGGGCACACACTCCGTCAGAGTGTCGCCTAGCTAGGGGGCCCACACTCCGTCCGAGTGTCGCCTAGCAAGGGGGTCCACACTCCATCCGAGTGTCGCCTAGCTAGGGGGCCCACACTCCATCCGAGTGTCGCCTAGCAAGGGGGCCCACACTCCGTCCGAGTGTCGCCTAGCAATGGGGCCCACACTCCGTCCGAGTGTCGCCTAGCTAGGAGGCCCAAACTACGTCCGAGTGTCGCCTAGCTAAGGGGCCCACACTCCGTCCGAGTGTCTCCTAGCTAAAGGGCCCACACTCCGTCCGAGTGTCTCCTAGCTAAAGGGCCCACACTCCGTCCGAGTGTCGCCTAGTTAGGGAGCCCACACTCCGTCCGAATGTCGCCTAGCTAGGGGACCCACACTCTGACCAAGTGTCGCCTAGCTAGGGGGCCCACACTCCGTCCGAGTGTCGCCTAGCTAAGGGGCCCACACTCCGTCCAAGTGTCGCCTAGCTAAGGGGCCCACACTCCGTCCTAGTGTCGCGTAGCTAAGGGGCCCACACTCCGTCCGAGTGTCGCATAGCTAGGGGCCCACACTCCGTCCGAGTGTCGCCTTGAAAGGGGGCCCACACTCAGTCCGAGTGTCGCCTAGCTAAAGGATCCACACTCCGTACGCGTGGGGCCCACACTCCGTCCGACTGTCGCCTAGCTAGGGGGCCCACACTCTGTCTGAGTGTGGCCTAGCTAGGGGGCCCACACTCCGTCCGAGTGTCGCCTAGATAGGGCACCCACATTCCGTCCGAGTGTCGCCTAGCTAGGAGGCCCACACTCCGTCCGAGTGTCGCCTAGCTACGGGGCCCACACTCCGTCCGAGTGTCGCCTAGCTATGGAGCCCACACTCCTTCGGACTGTCGCCTAGCTAGGGGGCCCACACTCCGTCCGAGTGTCGCCTAGCAAGGGGGTCCACACTCCATCCGAGTGTCGCCTAGCTAGGGGGCCCACACTCCATCCGAGTGTCGCCCAGCTAGGGGGCCCACACTCCGTCCGAGTGTCGCCTAGCAATGGGGCCCACACTCCGTCCGAGTGTCGCCTAGTTAGGAGGCCCAAACTCCGTCCGAGTGTCGCCTAGCTAAGGGGCCCACACTCCGTCTGAGTGTCGCCTAGCTAGGGGGCCCACACTCCGTCCGAGTGTCTCCTAGCTAAAGGGCCCACACTCCGTCCGAGTGTCGCCTAGTTAGGGGGCCCACACTCCGTCCGAGTGTCGCCTAGCTAGGGGGCCCACACTCCGTCCGAATGTCGCCTAGCTAGGGGGCCCACACTCCATCCGAGTGTCGCCTAGCTAGGGGGCCCACACTCCGTCCGAGTGTCGCCTAGCTAAGGGGCCCACACTCCGTCCTAGTGTCGCGTAGCTAAGGGGCCCACACTCCGTCCGAGTGTCGCATAGCTAGGGGCCCACACTCCGTCCGAGTGTCGCCTTGAAAGGGGGTCCACACTCAGTCCGAGTGTCGCCTAGCTAAAGGATCCACACTCCTTCCGCGTGGGGCCCACACTCCGTCCGACTGTCGCCTAGCTAGGGGGCCCACACTCTGTCTGAGTGTGGCCTAGCTAGGGGGCCCACACTCCGTCCGAGTGTCGCCTAGATAGGGGACCCACACTCCGTCCGAGTGTCGCCTACTTAGGAGGCCCACACTCCGTCCGAGTGTCGCCTAGCTAGGGGGCCCACACTCCGTCCGAGTGTCGCCTAGCTAGGGAGCCCACACTCCTTCGGAGTGTCGCCTAGCTAGGGGGCCCACACTCCGTCCGAGTGTCGCCTAGCAAGGGGGTCCACACTCCATCCGAGTGTCGCCTAGCTAGGGGGCCCACACTCCATCCGAGTGTCGCCTAGCTAGGGGGCCCACACTCCGTCCGAGTGTCGCCTAGCAATGGGGCCCACACTCCGTCCGAGTGTCGCCTAGTTAGGAGGCCCAAACTCCGTCCGAGTGTCGCCTAGCTAAGGGGCCCACACTCCGTCTGAGTGTCGCCTAGCTAGGGGGCCCACACTCCGTCCGAGTGTCTCCTAGCTAAAGGGCCCACACTCCGTCCGAGTGTCGCCTAGTTAGGGGGCCCACACTCCGTCCGAGTGTCGCCTAGCTAGGGGGCCCACACTCCGTCCGAATGTCGCCTAGCTAGGGGGCCCACACTCCGACCGAGTGTCGCCTAGCTAGGGGGCCCACACTCCGTCCGAGTGTCGCCTAGCTAAGGGGCCCACACACCGTCCTAGTGTCGCCTAGCTAAGGAGCCCACACTCCGTCCGAGTGTCGCATAGCTAGGGACCCACACTCCGTCCGAGTGTCGCCTTGAAAGGGGGCCCACACTCCGTCCGAGTGTCGCCTAGCTAAAGGATCCACACTCCGTCCGCGTGGGGCCCACACTCCGTCCGACTGTCGCCTAGCTAGGGGGCCCACACTCCGTCTGAGTGTCGCCTAGCTAGGGGGCCCACACTCCGTCCGAGTGTCGCCTAGATAGGGGACCCACACTCCGTCCGAGTGTCGCCTAGCTAGGAGGCCCACACTCCGTCCGAGTGTCGCCTAGCTAGGGGGCCCACGCTCCGTCCGAGTGTCGCCTAGCTAGGGGGCCCACACTCCGTCCGAGTGTCGCCTAGCTAGGGGGCCCACAATCCGTCCGAGTGTCGACCTAGATAGGGGGCCCACACTCCGTCTGAGTGTCGCCTAGGTAGGGGGCGCACACTCAGTCCGAGTGTCGCCTAGCTAAGGGGCCCCCACTCCGTCCGAGTGTCGCCTAGCTAGGGGGCCCACACTCCGTCCGAGTGTCGCCTAGCAAGGGGGCCCACACTCCGTCCGAGTGTCGCCTAGCTAGGGGGCCAACACTCCGTCCGAGTGTCGCCTAGCTAGGGGGCCCACACTCCGTCAGAGTGTCGCCTAGCTAGGGGGCCCTCACTCCATCCGAGTGTCGCAAAGCTAGGGGATCCACACTCCGTCCGAGTGGGGCCCACACTCCGTCCGAGTGTCGCCTAGCTAGGGGGCCCACACTCCGTCAGAGTGTCGCCTAGCTAGGGGGGTCCTCACTCCATCTGAGTGTCGCCTAGCTAGGGGGCCCAAACTCCGAGTGTCGCCTAGCTAGGGGGCCGACACTCCGTCCGAGTGTTGCCTAGCTAGGGGGCCCACACTCAGTCTGAGTGTCGCCTAGCAAGTGGGCACACACTCTGTCAGAGTGTCGCCTAGCTAGGAGGCCCACACTCCGTTCGAGTGTCGCCTAGCTAGGAGGCCCACACACCGTCCGAGTGTCGCCTAGCTAGGGGGCCCACACTCCGTCCGAGTGTCGCCTAGCTAGGGGGACCACACTCCGTCCGAGTGTCGCCTAGATAGGGGACCCACACTCCGTCCGAGTGTCGCCTAGCTAGGATGCCCACACTCCGTCCGAGTGTCGCCTAGCTAGGGGGCCCACACTCCGTCCGAGTATCGCCTAGCTAGGGGGCCCACACTCCGTCTGAATGTCGCCTAGGTAGGGGGCCCACACTCAGTCCGAGTGTCGCCTAGCTAGGGGGCCCACACTCCGTCCGAGTGTCGCCTAGCTAGGGGGCCCACACTCCGTCCGAGTGTTGCCTAGCAAGGGGGTCCACACTCCTTCCGAGTGTCGCCTAGCTAGGGGGCCCACACTCCGTCCGAGTGTCGCCTAACTAGGGGCCCACACTCCGTCAGAGTGTCGCCTAGCTAGGGGGCCCTCACTCCATCCGAGTGTCGCATAGCTAGGGGATCCACACTCCGTCCGAGTGGGGCCCACACTCCGTCCGACTGTCGCCTAGCTAAGGGGCCCACACTCCGTCTGAGTGTCGCCTAGCTAGGGGGCCCACACTCCGTCCGAGTGTCTCCTAGCTAAAGGGCCCACACTCCGTCCGAGTGTCGCCTAGTTAGGGGGCCCACACTCCGTCCGAGTGTCGCCTAGCTAGGGGGCCCACACTCCGTCCGAATGTCGCCTAGCTAGGGGGCCCACACTCCATCCAAGTGTCGCCTAGCTAGGGGGCCCACACTCCGTCCGAGTGTCGCCTAGCTAAGGGGCCCACACTCTGTCCTAGTGTCGCGTAGCTAAGGGGCCCACACTCCGTCCGAGTGTCGCATAGCTAGGGGCCCACACTCCGTCCGAGTGTCGCCTTGAAAGGGGGCCCACACTCAGTCCGAGTGTCGCCTAGCTAAAGGATCCACACTCCGTCCGCGTGGGGCCCACACTCCGTCCGACTGTCGCCTAGCTAGGGGGCCCACACTCTGTCTGAGTGTGGCCTAGCTAGGGGGCCCACACTCCGTCCGAGTGTCGCCTAGATAGGGGACCCACACTCCGTCCGAGTGTCGCCTAGCTAGGAGGCCCACACTCCGTCCGAGTGTCGCCTAGCTAGGGGGCCCACACTCCGTCCGAGTGTCGCCTAGCTAGGGAGCCCACACTCCTTCGGAGTGTCGCCTAGCTAGGGGGCCCACACTCCGTCCGAGTGTCGCCTAGCAAGGGGGTCCACACTCCATCCGAGTGTCGCCTAGCTAGGGGGCCCACACTCCGTCCGAGTGTCGCCTAGCAATGGAACCCACACTCCGTCCGAGTGTCGCCTAGCTAAGGGGCCCACACTCCGTCTGAGTGTCGCCTAGCTAGGGGGCCCACACTCCGTCCGAGTGTCTCCTAGCTAAAGGGCCCACACTCCGTCCGAGTGTCGCCTAGTTAGGGGGCCCACACTCCGTCCGAGTGTCGCCTAGGTAGGGGGCCCACACTCCGTCCAAATGTCGCCTAGCTAGGGGGCCCACACTCCGACCGAGTGTCGCCTAGCTAGGGGGCCCACACTCCGTCCGAGTGTCGCCTAGCTAAGGGGCCCACACTCCGTCCTAGTGTCGCCTAGCTAAGGGGCCCACACTCCGTCCGAGTGTCGCATAGCTAGGGACCCACACTCCGTCCGAGTGTCGCCTTGAAAGGGGGCCCACACTCCGTCCGAGTGTCGCCTAGCTAAAGGATCCACACTCCGTCCGCGTGGGGCCCACACTCCGTCCGACTGTCGCCTAGCTAGGGGGCCCACACTCCGTCTGAGTGTCGCCTAGCTAGGGGGCCCACACTCCGTCCGAGTGTCGCCTAGATAGGGGACCCACACTCCGTCCGAGTGTCGCCTAGCTAGGAGGCCCACACTCCGTCCGAGTGTCGCCTAGCTAGGGGGCCCACATTCCGTCCGAGTGTCGCCTAGCTAGGGGGCCCACACTCCGTCCGAGTGTCGCCTAGCTAGGGGGCCCACAATCCGTCCGAGTGTCGACCTAGATAGGGGGCCCACACTCCGTCTGAGTGTCGCCTAGGTAGGGGGCGCACACTCAGTCCGAGTGTCGCCTAGCTAGGGGGCCCCCACTCCGTCCGAGTGTCGCCTAGCTAGAGGGCCCACACTCCGTCCGAGTGTCGCCTAGCAAGGGGGCCCACACTCTGTCAGAGTGTCGCCTAGCTAGGGGGCCCTCACTCCATCCGAGTGTCGCATAGCTAGGGGATCCACACTCCGTCCGAGTGGGGCCCACACTCCGTCCGAGTGTCGCCTAGCTAGGGGGCCCACACTCCGTCAGAGTGTCGCCTAGCTAGGGGGGTCCTCACTCCATCTGAGTGTCGCCTAGCTAGGGGGCCCACACTCCGAGTGTCGCCTAGCTAGGGGGCCCACACTCCGTCCGAGTGTCGCCTAGCTAGAGGGCCCACACTCAGTCTGAGTGTCGCCTAGCAAGTGGGCACACACTCCGTCAGAGTGTCGCCTAGCTAGGGGGCCCACACTCCGTTCGAGTGTCGCCTAGCTAGGAGGCCCACACTCCGTCCGAGTGTCGCCTAGCTAGGGGGCCCACACTCCGTCCGAGTGTCGCCTAGCTAGGGGGACCACACTCCGTCCAAGTATCGCCTAGATAGGGGACCCACACTCCGTCCGAGTGTCGCCTAGCTAGGAGGCCCACACTCCGTCCGAGTGTCGCCTAGCTAGGGGGCCCACACTCCGTCCGAGTGTCGCCTAGCTAGGGGGCCCACACTCCGTCCGAGTGTTGCCTAGCAAGGGGGTCCACACTCCTTCCGAGTGTCGCCTAGCTAGGGGGCCCACACTCCGTCCGAGTGTCGCCTAGCTAGGGGGCACACACTCCGTCCGAGTGTCGCCTAGCTAGGGGCCCACACTCCGTCAGAGTGTCGCCTAGCTAGGGGGCCCTCACTCCATCCGAGTGTCGCATAGCTAGGGGATCCACACTCCGTCCGAGTGGGGCCCACACTCCGTCTGACTGTCGCCTAGCTAGGGGGCCCACACTCCGTCCGAGTGTCGCCTAGCTAGGGGGCCCACACTCCGTCCGAGTGTCGCCTAGATAGGGGACCCACACTCCGTCCGAGTGTCGCCTAGCTAGGAGGCCCACACTCCGTCCGAGTGTCGCCTAGCTAGGGGGCCCACACTCCGTCCGAGTGTCGCCTAGCTAGGGGGCCCACACTCCGTCCGAGTGTCGCCTAGCTAGGGGGCCCACAATCCGTCCAAGTGTCGACCTAGCTAGGGGGCCCACACTCCGTCTGAGTGTCGCCTAGGTAGGTGGCCCACACTCAGTCCGAGTGTCGCCTAGCTAGGGGGCCCACACTCCGTCCGCGTGTCGCCTAGCTAGGGGGCCCACACTCCGTCCGAGTGTCGCCTAGCAAGGGGGCCCACACTCCGTCCGAGAGTCGCCTAGCTAGGGGGCCCACACTCCGTCCAAGTGTCGCCTAGCTAGGGGGCCCACACTCCGTGAGAGTGTCGCCTAGCTAGGGGGCCCTCACTCCATCCGAGTTTCGCATAGCTAGGGGGCCCACACTCCGTCAGAGTGTCGCCTGGCTAGGGGGCCCACTCTCGGTCCGAGTGTCGCCTAGGTAGGGGGCCCACACTCGGTCCGAGTGTCGCCTAGGTAGGGAGCCCACACTCGGTCCGCGTGTCGCCTAGCTAGGGGGCCCACAATCCGTCCGAGTGTCGCCTAGCTAGGGGGCCCACACTCCGTCCGAGTGTCGCCTAGATAGGGGACCCACACTCCGTCCGAGTGTCGCCTAGCTAGGAGGCCCACACTCCGTCCGAGTGTCGCCTAGCTAGGGGGCCCACACTCCGTCCGAGTGTCGCCTAGCTAAGGGGCCCACACACCGTCCTAGTGTCGCCTAGCTAAGGAGCCCACACTCCGTCCGAGTGTCGCATAGCTAGGGACCCACACTCCGTCCGAGTGTCGCCTTGAAAGGGGGCCCACACTCCGTCCGAGTGTCGCCTAGCTAAAGGATCCACACTCCGTCCGCGTGGGGCCCACACTCCGTCCGACTGTCGCCTAGCTAGGGGGCCCACACTCCGTCTGAGTGTCGCCTAGCTAGGGGGCCCACACTCCGTCCGAGTGTCGCCTAGATAGGGGACCCACACTCCGTCCGAGTGTCGCCTAGCTAGGAGGCCCACACTCCGTCCGAGTGTCGCCTAGCTAGGGGGCCCACGCTCCGTCCGAGTGTCGCCTAGCTAGGGGGCCCACACTCCGTCCGAGTGTCGCCTAGCTAGGGGGCCCACAATCCGTCCGAGTGTCGACCTAGATAGGGGGCCCACACTCCGTCTGAGTGTCGCCTAGGTAGGGGGCGCACACTCAGTCCGAGTGTCGCCTAGCTAAGGGGCCCCCACTCCGTCCGAGTGTCGCCTAGCTAGGGGGCCCACACTCCGTCCGAGTGTCGCCTAGCAAGGGGGCCCACACTCCGTCCGAGTGTCGCCTAGCTAGGGGGCCAACACTCCGTCCGAGTGTCGCCTAGCTAGGGGGCCCACACTCCGTCAGAGTGTCGCCTAGCTAGGGGGCCCTCACTCCATCCGAGTGTCGCAAAGCTAGGGGATCCACACTCCGTCCGAGTGGGGCCCACACTCCGTCCGAGTGTCGCCTAGCTAGGGGGCCCACACTCCGTCAGAGTGTCGCCTAGCTAGGGGGGTCCTCACTCCATCTGAGTGTCGCCTAGCTAGGGGGCCCAAACTCCGAGTGTCGCCTAGCTAGGGGGCCGACACTCCGTCCGAGTGTTGCCTAGCTAGGGGGCCCACACTCAGTCTGAGTGTCGCCTAGCAAGTGGGCACACACTCTGTCAGAGTGTCGCCTAGCTAGGAGGCCCACACTCCGTTCGAGTGTCGCCTAGCTAGGAGGCCCACACACCGTCCGAGTGTCGCCTAGCTAGGGGGCCCACACTCCGTCCGAGTGTCGCCTAGCTAGGGGGACCACACTCCGTCCGAGTGTCGCCTAGATAGGGGACCCACACTCCGTCCGAGTGTCGCCTAGCTAGGATGCCCACACTCCGTCCGAGTGTCGCCTAGCTAGGGGGCCCACACTCCGTCCGAGTATCGCCTAGCTAGGGGGCCCACACTCCGTCTGAATGTCGCCTAGGTAGGGGGCCCACACTCAGTCCGAGTGTCGCCTAGCTAGGGGGCCCACACTCCGTCCGAGTGTCGCCTAGCTAGGGGGCCCACACTCCGTCCGAGTGTTGCCTAGCAAGGGGGTCCACACTCCTTCCGAGTGTCGCCTAGCTAGGGGGCCCACACTCCGTCCGAGTGTCGCCTAACTAGGGGCCCACACTCCGTCAGAGTGTCGCCTAGCTAGGGGGCCCTCACTCCATCCGAGTGTCGCATAGCTAGGGGATCCACACTCCGTCCGAGTGGGGCCCACACTCCGTCCGACTGTCGCCTAGCTAAGGGGCCCACACTCCGTCTGAGTGTCGCCTAGCTAGGGGGCCCACACTCCGTCCGAGTGTCTCCTAGCTAAAGGGCCCACACTCCGTCCGAGTGTCGCCTAGTTAGGGGGCCCACACTCCGTCCGAGTGTCGCCTAGCTAGGGGGCCCACACTCCGTCCGAATGTCGCCTAGCTAGGGGGCCCACACTCCATCCAAGTGTCGCCTAGCTAGGGGGCCCACACTCCGTCCGAGTGTCGCCTAGCTAAGGGGCCCACACTCTGTCCTAGTGTCGCGTAGCTAAGGGGCCCACACTCCGTCCGAGTGTCGCATAGCTAGGGGCCCACACTCCGTCCGAGTGTCGCCTTGAAAGGGGGCCCACACTCAGTCCGAGTGTCGCCTAGCTAAAGGATCCACACTCCGTCCGCGTGGGGCCCACACTCCGTCCGACTGTCGCCTAGCTAGGGGGCCCACACTCTGTCTGAGTGTGGCCTAGCTAGGGGGCCCACACTCCGTCCGAGTGTCGCCTAGATAGGGGACCCACACTCCGTCCGAGTGTCGCCTAGCTAGGAGGCCCACACTCCGTCCGAGTGTCGCCTAGCTAGGGGGCCCACACTCCGTCCGAGTGTCGCCTAGCTAGGGAGCCCACACTCCTTCGGAGTGTCGCCTAGCTAGGGGGCCCACACTCCGTCCGAGTGTCGCCTAGCAAGGGGGTCCACACTCCATCCGAGTGTCGCCTAGCTAGGGGGCCCACACTCCGTCCGAGTGTCGCCTAGCAATGGAACCCACACTCCGTCCGAGTGTCGCCTAGCTAAGGGGCCCACACTCCGTCTGAGTGTCGCCTAGCTAGGGGGCCCACACTCCGTCCGAGTGTCTCCTAGCTAAAGGGCCCACACTCCGTCCGAGTGTCGCCTAGTTAGGGGGCCCACACTCCGTCCGAGTGTCGCCTAGGTAGGGGGCCCACACTCCGTCCAAATGTCGCCTAGCTAGGGGGCCCACACTCCGACCGAGTGTCGCCTAGCTAGGGGGCCCACACTCCGTCCGAGTGTCGCCTAGCTAAGGGGCCCACACTCCGTCCTAGTGTCGCGTAGCTAAGGGGCCCACACTCCGTCCGAGTGTCGCATAGCTAGGGGCCCACACTCCGTCCGAGTGTCGCCTTGAAAGGGGGTCCACACTCAGTCCGAGTGTCGCCTAGCTAAAGGATCCACACTCCTTCCGCGTGGGGCCCACACTCCGTCCGACTGTCGCCTAGCTAGGGGGCCCACACTCTGTCTGAGTGTGGCCTAGCTAGGGGGCCCACACTCCGTCCGAGTGTCGCCTAGATAGGGGACCCACACTCCGTCCGAGTGTCGCCTACTTAGGAGGCCCACACTCCGTCCGAGTGTCGCCTAGCTAGGGGGCCCACACTCCGTCCGAGTGTCGCCTAGCTAGGGAGCCCACACTCCTTCGGAGTGTCGCCTAGCTAGGGGGCCCACACTCCGTCCGAGTGTCGCCTAGCAAGGGGGTCCACACTCCATCCGAGTGTCGCCTAGCTAGGGGGCCCACACTCCATCCGAGTGTCGCCTAGCTAGGGGGCCCACACTCCGTCCGAGTGTCGCCTAGCAATGGGGCCCACACTCCGTCCGAGTGTCGCCTAGTTAGGAGGCCCAAACTCCGTCCGAGTGTCGCCTAGCTAAGGGGCCCACACTCCGTCTGAGTGTCGCCTAGCTAGGGGGCCCACACTCCGTCCGAGTGTCTCCTAGCTAAAGGGCCCACACTCCGTCCGAGTGTCGCCTAGTTAGGGGGCCCACACTCCGTCCGAGTGTCGCCTAGCTAGGGGGCCCACACTCCGTCCGAATGTCGCCTAGCTAGGGGGCCCACACTCCGACCGAGTGTCGCCTAGCTAGGGGGCCCACACTCCGTCCGAGTGTCGCCTAGCTAAGGGGCCCACACACCGTCCTAGTGTCGCCTAGCTAAGGAGCCCACACTCCGTCCGAGTGTCGCATAGCTAGGGACCCACACTCCGTCCGAGTGTCGCCTTGAAAGGGGGCCCACACTCCGTCCGAGTGTCGCCTAGCTAAAGGATCCACACTCCGTCCGCGTGGGGCCCACACTCCGTCCGACTGTCGCCTAGCTAGGGGGCCCACACTCCGTCTGAGTGTCGCCTAGCTAGGGGGCCCACACTCCGTCCGAGTGTCGCCTAGATAGGGGACCCACACTCCGTCCGAGTGTCGCCTAGCTAGGAGGCCCACACTCCGTCCGAGTGTCGCCTAGCTAGGGGGCCCACGCTCCGTCCGAGTGTCGCCTAGCTAGGGGGCCCACACTCCGTCCGAGTGTCGCCTAGCTAGGGGGCCCACAATCCGTCCGAGTGTCGACCTAGATAGGGGGCCCACACTCCGTCTGAGTGTCGCCTAGGTAGGGGGCGCACACTCAGTCCGAGTGTCGCCTAGCTAAGGGGCCCCCACTCCGTCCGAGTGTCGCCTAGCTAGGGGGCCCACACTCCGTCCGAGTGTCGCCTAGCAAGGGGGCCCACACTCCGTCCGAGTGTCGCCTAGCTAGGGGGCCAACACTCCGTCCGAGTGTCGCCTAGCTAGGGGGCCCACACTCCGTCAGAGTGTCGCCTAGCTAGGGGGCCCTCACTCCATCCGAGTGTCGCAAAGCTAGGGGATCCACACTCCGTCCGAGTGGGGCCCACACTCCGTCCGAGTGTCGCCTAGCTAGGGGGCCCACACTCCGTCAGAGTGTCGCCTAGCTAGGGGGGTCCTCACTCCATCTGAGTGTCGCCTAGCTAGGGGGCCCAAACTCCGAGTGTCGCCTAGCTAGGGGGCCGACACTCCGTCCGAGTGTTGCCTAGCTAGGGGGCCCACACTCAGTCTGAGTGTCGCCTAGCAAGTGGGCACACACTCTGTCAGAGTGTCGCCTAGCTAGGAGGC
Source organism: Dendrobates tinctorius (assembly GCF_039654945.1). Lineage (NCBI taxonomy): Eukaryota > Metazoa > Chordata > Amphibia > Anura > Dendrobatidae > Dendrobates > Dendrobates tinctorius. Next base: position 774,847 of record NW_027362175.1, on the reverse strand, counting down.
CCACACTCCGTTCGAGTGTCGCCTAGCTAGGAGGCCCACACACCGTCCGAGTGTCGCCTAGCTAGGGGGCCCACACTCCGTCCGAGTGTCGCCTAGCTAGGGGGACCACACTCCGTCCGAGTGTCGCCTAGATAGGGGACCCACACTCCGTCCGAGTGTCGCCTAGCTAGGATGCCCACACTCCGTCCGAGTGTCGCCTAGCTAGGGGGCCCACACTCCGTCCGAGTATCGCCTAGCTAGGGGGCCCACACTCCGTCTGAATGTCGCCTAGGTAGGGGGCCCACACTCAGTCCGAGTGTCGCCTAGCTAGGGGGCCCACACTCCGTCCGAGTGTCGCCTAGCTAGGGGGCCCACACTCCGTCCGAGTGTTGCCTAGCAAGGGGGTCCACACTCCTTCCGAGTGTCGCCTAGCTAGGGGGCCCACACTCCGTCCGAGTGTCGCCTAACTAGGGGCCCACACTCCGTCAGAGTGTCGCCTAGCTAGGGGGCCCTCACTCCATCCGAGTGTCGCATAGCTAGGGGATCCACACTCCGTCCGAGTGGGGCCCACACTCCGTCCGACTGTCGCCTAGCTAAGGGGCCCACACTCCGTCTGAGTGTCGCCTAGCTAGGGGGCCCACACTCCGTCCGAGTGTCTCCTAGCTAAAGGGCCCACACTCCGTCCGAGTGTCGCCTAGTTAGGGGGCCCACACTCCGTCCGAGTGTCGCCTAGCTAGGGGGCCCACACTCCGTCCGAATGTCGCCTAGCTAGGGGGCCCACACTCCATCCAAGTGTCGCCTAGCTAGGGGGCCCACACTCCGTCCGAGTGTCGCCTAGCTAAGGGGCCCACACTCTGTCCTAGTGTCGCGTAGCTAAGGGGCCCACACTCCGTCCGAGTGTCGCATAGCTAGGGGCCCACACTCCGTCCGAGTGTCGCCTTGAAAGGGGGCCCACACTCAGTCCGAGTGTCGCCTAGCTAAAGGATCCACACTCCGTCCGCGTGGGGCCCACACTCCGTCCGACTGTCGCCTAGCTAGGGGGCCCACACTCTGTCTGAGTGTGGCCTAGCTAGGGGGCCCACACTCCGTCCGAGTGTCGCCTAGATAGGGGACCCACACTCCGTCCGAGTGTCGCCTAGCTAGGAGGCCCACACTCCGTCCGAGTGTCGCCTAGCTAGGGGGCCCACACTCCGTCCGAGTGTCGCCTAGCTAGGGAGCCCACACTCCTTCGGAGTGTCGCCTAGCTAGGGGGCCCACACTCCGTCCGAGTGTCGCCTAGCAAGGGGGTCCACACTCCATCCGAGTGTCGCCTAGCTAGGGGGCCCACACTCCGTCCGAGTGTCGCCTAGCAATGGAACCCACACTCCGTCCGAGTGTCGCCTAGCTAAGGGGCCCACACTCCGTCTGAGTGTCGCCTAGCTAGGGGGCCCACACTCCGTCCGAGTGTCTCCTAGCTAAAGGGCCCACACTCCGTCCGAGTGTCGCCTAGTTAGGGGGCCCACACTCCGTCCGAGTGTCGCCTAGGTAGGGGGCCCACACTCCGTCCAAATGTCGCCTAGCTAGGGGGCCCACACTCCGACCGAGTGTCGCCTAGCTAGGGGGCCCACACTCCGTCCGAGTGTCGCCTAGCTAAGGGGCCCACACTCCGTCCTAGTGTCGCCTAGCTAAGGGGCCCACACTCCGTCCGAGTGTCGCATAGCTAGGGACCCACACTCCGTCCGAGTGTCGCCTTGAAAGGGGGCCCACACTCCGTCCGAGTGTCGCCTAGCTAAAGGATCCACACTCCGTCCGCGTGGGGCCCACACTCCGTCCGACTGTCGCCTAGCTAGGGGGCCCACACTCCGTCTGAGTGTCGCCTAGCTAGGGGGCCCACACTCCGTCCGAGTGTCGCCTAGATAGGGGACCCACACTCCGTCCGAGTGTCGCCTAGCTAGGAGGCCCACACTCCGTCCGAGTGTCGCCTAGCTAGGGGGCCCACATTCCGTCCGAGTGTCGCCTAGCTAGGGGGCCCACACTCCGTCCGAGTGTCGCCTAGCTAGGGGGCCCACAATCCGTCCGAGTGTCGACCTAGATAGGGGGCCCACACTCCGTCTGAGTGTCGCCTAGGTAGGGGGCGCACACTCAGTCCGAGTGTCGCCTAGCTAGGGGGCCCCCACTCCGTCCGAGTGTCGCCTAGCTAGAGGGCCCACACTCCGTCCGAGTGTCGCCTAGCAAGGGGGCCCACACTCCGTCCGAGTGTCGCCTAGCTAGGGGGCCAACACTCCGTCCAAGTGTCGCCTAGCTAGGGAGCCCACACTCCGTCCAAGTGTCGCCTAGCTAGGGGGCCCACACTCTGTCAGAGTGTCGCCTAGCTAGGGGGCCCTCACTCCATCCGAGTGTCGCATAGCTAGGGGATCCACACTCCGTCCGAGTGGGGCCCACACTCCGTCCGAGTGTCGCCTAGCTAGGGGGCCCACACTCCGTCAGAGTGTCGCCTAGCTAGGGGGGTCCTCACTCCATCTGAGTGTCGCCTAGCTAGGGGGCCCACACTCCGAGTGTCGCCTAGCTAGGGGGCCCACACTCCGTCCGAGTGTCGCCTAGCTAGAGGGCCCACACTCAGTCTGAGTGTCGCCTAGCAAGTGGGCACACACTCCGTCAGAGTGTCGCCTAGCTAGGGGGCCCACACTCCGTTCGAGTGTCGCCTAGCTAGGAGGCCCACACTCCGTCCGAGTGTCGCCTAGCTAGGGGGCCCACACTCCGTCCGAGTGTCGCCTAGCTAGGGGGACCACACTCCGTCCAAGTATCGCCTAGATAGGGGACCCACACTCCGTCCGAGTGTCGCCTAGCTAGGAGGCCCACACTCCGTCCGAGTGTCGCCTAGCTAGGGGGCCCACACTCCGTCCGAGTGTCGCCTAGCTAGGGGGCCCACACTCCGTCCGAGTGTTGCCTAGCAAGGGGGTCCACACTCCTTCCGAGTGTCGCCTAGCTAGGGGGCCCACACTCCGTCCGAGTGTCGCCTAGCTAGGGGGCACACACTCCGTCCGAGTGTCGCCTAGCTAGGGGCCCACACTCCGTCAGAGTGTCGCCTAGCTAGGGGGCCCTCACTCCATCCGAGTGTCGCATAGCTAGGGGATCCACACTCCGTCCGAGTGGGGCCCACACTCCGTCTGACTGTCGCCTAGCTAGGGGGCCCACACTCCGTCCGAGTGTCGCCTAGCTAGGGGGCCCACACTCCGTCCGAGTGTCGCCTAGATAGGGGACCCACACTCCGTCCGAGTGTCGCCTAGCTAGGAGGCCCACACTCCGTCCGAGTGTCGCCTAGCTAGGGGGCCCACACTCCGTCCGAGTGTCGCCTAGCTAGGGGGCCCACACTCCGTCCGAGTGTCGCCTAGCTAGGGGGCCCACAATCCGTCCAAGTGTCGACCTAGCTAGGGGGCCCACACTCCGTCTGAGTGTCGCCTAGGTAGGTGGCCCACACTCAGTCCGAGTGTCGCCTAGCTAGGGGGCCCACACTCCGTCCGCGTGTCGCCTAGCTAGGGGGCCCACACTCCGTCCGAGTGTCGCCTAGCAAGGGGGCCCACACTCCGTCCGAGAGTCGCCTAGCTAGGGGGCCCACACTCCGTCCAAGTGTCGCCTAGCTAGGGGGCCCACACTCCGTGAGAGTGTCGCCTAGCTAGGGGGCCCTCACTCCATCCGAGTTTCGCATAGCTAGGGGGCCCACACTCCGTCAGAGTGTCGCCTGGCTAGGGGGCCCACTCTCGGTCCGAGTGTCGCCTAGGTAGGGGGCCCACACTCGGTCCGAGTGTCGCCTAGGTAGGGAGCCCACACTCGGTCCGCGTGTCGCCTAGCTAGGGGGCCCACAATCCGTCCGAGTGTCGCCTAGCTAGGGGGCCCACACTCTGTCCTAGTGTCGCCTAGCTAGGGGGCCCACACTCCGTCCGAGTGTCTGCTAGCAAGGGGGCCCACACTCCGTCCGAGTGTAGCCTAGCATGGGGGCCCACACTCCGTCCGAGTGTCGCCTAGCTAGGGGATCCACACTCCGTCCGAGTGTCGCCTAGCTAGGGGCCCACACTCCGTCCGAGTGTCACGTAGCTAGGGGGCCCACACTCCGTCCGAGTGTCGCCTAGCTAGGGGGCCAACACTCCGTCCGAGTGTCGCCTCGCTAGGGGGCCCACACTCCGTCCGAGTGACGCCTAGCAAGGGGGCCCACACTCCGTCCGAGTGTCGCCTAGCTAGGGGATCCACACTCCGTCCGAGTGGGGCCCACACTCCGTCCGAGTGTCGCCTAGCTAGGGGGCCCACACTCCGTTCGAGTGTCGCTTAGCTAGGGGGCCCACACTCCGTCCGAGTGTCGCCTAGCTAGGGGACCCACACTCACTCCGAGTGTCGCCTAGCTAGGAGGCCCACACTCCGTCCGAGTGTCGCCTAGCTAGGGGGCCCACACTCCGTCCGAGTGCCGCCTAGCTAGGGGGCCCACACTCCGTCCGAGTGTCGCCTACCTAGGGGGCCCACAATCTGTCCGAGTGTCGCCTAGCTAGGGGGCCCACACTCCGTCCGAGTGTCGCCTAGCAAGGGGGCCCACACTCCGTCCGAGTGTCGCCTAGCTAGGGTGCCCACACTCCGTCCGAGTGTCCCCTAGCTAGGGGGCCCACACTCCGTCCGAGTGTCGCCTAGCAAGGGGGCCCACACTCCATCCGAGTGTCGCCTAGCTAGGGGGCCCACACTCCGTCCGAGTGTCGCCTAGCTAGGGGGCCCACACTCCGTCCGAGTGTCGCCTAGCAAGGGGGCCCACACTCCATCCGAGTGTCGCCTAGCTAGGGGGCCCACACTCCGTCCGAGTGTCGCCTAGCTAGGGGGCCCACACTCCTTCCGAGTGTCGCCTAGCTAGGGGGCCCACACTCCGTCCGAGTGTCGCCTAGCTAGGGGGCCCACACTCCTTCCGAGTGTCGCCTAGCTAGGGGGCCCACACTCCGTCCGAGTGTCGCCTAGCTAGGGGGTCCACACTCCGTCTGAGTGTAGCCTAGCTAGGGGGCCTACACTCCGTCCGAGTGTCGCCTAGCTAGGGGGCCCACACTACGTCCGAGTGTCGCCTAGCTAGGGGGCCCACACTCCGTCCGAGTGTCGCCTAGCTAGGGGGCCCACACTACGTCCGAGTGTCGCCTAGCTAAGGGGCCCACACACCGTCCGAGTGTCGCCTAGCTAGGGGGCCCACACTACGTCCGAGTGTCGCCTAGCTAGGGGGCCAACACTTCGTCCAAGTGTGGCCTAGTTAGGGGGCACACACTCAGTCCGAGTGTCGCCTAGCTAGGGGGCCCACACTCCATCCGAAAGTCGCCTAGCTAGGGGGCCCACACTCCGTCCGAGTGCCGCCTAGCTAGGGGGCCCACACTCCGTCCGAGTGTCGCCTAGCTAAGGGGCCCACACTCCGTCCGAGTGTCGCCTAGCTAAGGGGCCCACACTCCGTCCGAGTGTCGCCTAGCTAGGGGCCCACACTCCGTCCGAGTGTCGCCTAGCAAGGGGGCCCACACTCCGTCCGAGTGTCGCCTAGCTAGGGGGCCCACACTCCGTCCGAGTGTCGCCTAGCTAGGGGGCCCACACTCCGTCCGAGTGTCGCCTAGCTAGGGGGCCCACAATCCGTCCGAGTGTCGCCTAGCTAGGGGGCCCACACTCCGTCCGAGTGTTGCCTAGCTAGGGGGCCCACACTCCATCCGAGTGTTGCCTAGCTAGGGGGCCCACACACCGTCCGAGTGTCGCCTAGCTAGGGGGCCCACACTCCGTCCGAGTGTCGCCTAGCTAGGGGGCCCACAATCCGTCCGAGTGTCGCCTAGCTAGGGGGCCCACACTCCGTCCGAGTGTCGCCTAGCAAGGGGGCCCACACTCCGTCCGAGTGTCGCCTAGCTAGGGGCCCCACACTCCGTCCGAGTGTCGCCTAGCTAGGGGGCCCACACTCCGTCCGAGTGTCGCCTAGCTAGGGGGCCCACACTCCGTCCGAGTGTCGCATAGCTAGGGGGCCCACACTCCGTCCGTGTATCGCCTAGCTAGGGGGCCCACACTCCGTCCGAGTGTCGCCTAGCTAGGGGGCCCACACTCCGTCAGAGTGTCGCCTAGCTAGGGGGCCCTCACTCCATCCGAGTGTCGCATAGCTAGGGGATCCACACTCCGTCCGAGTGGGGCCCACACTCCGTCCGACTGTCGCCTAGCTAAGGGGCCCACACTCCGTCTGAGTGTCGCCTAGCTAGGGGGCCCACACTCCGTCCGAGTGTCTCCTAGCTAAAGGGCCCACACTCCGTCCGAGTGTCGCCTAGTTAGGGGGCCCACACTCCGTCCGAGTGTCGCCTAGCTAGGGGGCCCACACTCCGTCCGAATGTCGCCTAGCTAGGGGGCCCACACTCCATCCAAGTGTCGCCTAGCTAGGGGGCCCACACTCCGTCCGAGTGTCGCCTAGCTAAGGGGCCCACACTCTGTCCTAGTGTCGCGTAGCTAAGGGGCCCACACTCCGTCCGAGTGTCGCATAGCTAGGGGCCCACACTCCGTCCGAGTGTCGCCTTGAAAGGGGGCCCACACTCAGTCCGAGTGTCGCCTAGCTAAAGGATCCACACTCCGTCCGCGTGGGGCCCACACTCCGTCCGACTGTCGCCTAGCTAGGGGGCCCACACTCTGTCTGAGTGTGGCCTAGCTAGGGGGCCCACACTCCGTCCGAGTGTCGCCTAGATAGGGGACCCACACTCCGTCCGAGTGTAGCCTAGCTAGGGGGCCTACACTCCGTCCGAGTGTCGCCTAGCTAGGGGGCCCACACTCCGTCCGAGTGTCGCCTAGATAGGGGACCCACACTCCGTCCGAGTGTCGCCTAGCTAGGGGGCCTACACTCCGTCCGAGTGTCGCCTAGCTAGGGGGCCCACACTCCGTCCGAGTGTCGCCTAGCTAGGGGGCCCACACTCCGTCCGAGTGTCGCCTAGCTAGGGGGCCCACACTACGTCCGAGTGTCGCCTAGCTAAGGGGCCCACACTCCGTCCGAGTGCCGCCTAGCTAGGGGGCCCACACTCCGTCCGAGTGTCGCCTAGCTAAGGGGCCCACACTCCGTCCGAGTGTCGCCTAGCTAAGGAGCCCACACTCCGTCCGAGTGTCGCCTAGCTAGGGGCCCACACTCCGTCCGAGTGTCGCCTAGCAAGGGGGCCCACACTCCGTCCGAGTGTCGCCTAGCTAGGGGGCCCACACTCCGTCCGAGTGTCGCCTAGCTAGGGGGCCCACACTCCGTCCGAGTGTCGCCTAGCTAGGGGGCCCACAATCCGTCCGAGTGTCGCCTAGCTAGGGGGCCCACACTCCGTCCGAGTGTTGCCTAGCTAGGGGGCCCACACTCCATCCGAGTGTTGCCTAGCTAGGGGGCCCACACACCGTCCGAGTGTCGCCTAGCTAGGGGGCCCACACTCCGTCCGAGTGTCGCCTAGCTAGGGGGCCCACAATCCGTCCGAGTGTCGCCTAGCTAGGGGGCCCACACTCCGTCCGAGTGTCGCCTAGCAAGGGGGCCCACACTCCGTCCGAGTGTCGCCTAGCTAGGGGCCCCACACTCCGTCCGAGTGTCGCCTAGCTAGGGGGCCCACACTCCGTCCGAGTGTCGCCTAGCTAGGGGGCCCACACTCCGTCCGAGTGTCGCCTAGCTAGGGGGCCCACACTCCGTCCGTGTATCGCCTAGCTAGGGGGCCCACACTCCGTCCGAGTGTCGCCTAGCTAGGGGGCCCACACTCCGTCAGAGTGTCGCCTAGCTAGGGGGCCCTCACTCCATCCGAGTGTCGCATAGCTAGGGGATCCACACTCCGTCCGAGTGGGGCCCACACTCCGTCCGACTGTCGCCTAGCTAAGGGGCCCACACTCCGTCTGAATGTCGCCTAGCTAGGGGGCCCACACTCCGTCCGAGTGTCTCCTAGCTAAAGGGCCCACACTCCGTCCGAGTGTCGCCTAGTTAGGGGGCCCACACTCCGTCCGAGTGTCGCCTAGCTAGGGGGCCCACACTCCGTCCGAATGTCGCCTAGCTAGGGGGCCCACACTCCATCCAAGTGTCGCCTAGCTAGGGGGCCCACACTCCGTCCGAGTGTCGCCTAGCTAAGGGGCCCACACTCTGTCCTAGTGTCGCGTAGCTAAGGGGCCCACACTCCGTCCGAGTGTCGCATAGCTAGGGGCCCACACTCCGTCCGAGTGTCGCCTTGAAAGGGGGCCCACACTCAGTCCGAGTGTCGCCTAGCTAAAGGATCCACACTCCGTCCGCGTGGGGCCCACACTCCGTCCGACTGTCGCCTAGCTAGGGGGCCCACACTCTGTCTGAGTGTGGCCTAGCTAGGGGGCCCACACTCCGTCCGAGTGTCGCCTAGATAGGGGACCCACACTCCGTCCGAGTGTCGCCTAGCTAGGAGGCCCACACTCCGTCCGAGTGTCGCCTAGCTAGGGGGCCCACACTCCGTCCGAGTGTCGCCTAGCTAGGGAGCCCACACTCCTTCGGAGTGTCGCCTAGCTAGGGGGCCCACACTCCGTCCGAGTGTCGCCTAGCAAGGGGGTCCACACTCCATCCGAGTGTCGCCTAGCTAGGGGGCCCACACTCCGTCCGAGTGTCGCCTAGCAATGGAACCCACACTCCGTCCGAGTGTCGCCTAGCTAAGGGGCCCACACTCCGTCTGAGTGTCGCCTAGCTAGGGGGCCCACACTCCGTCCGAGTGTCTCCTAGCTAAAGGGCCCACACTCCGTCCGAGTGTCGCCTAGTTAGGGGGCCCACACTCCGTCCGAGTGTCGCCTAGGTAGGGGGCCCACACTCCGTCCAAATGTCGCCTAGCTAGGGGGCCCACACTCCGACCGAGTGTCGCCTAGCTAGGGGGCCCACACTCCGTCCGAGTGTCGCCTAGCTAAGGGGCCCACACTCCGTCCTAGTGTCGCCTAGCTAAGGGGCCCACACTCCGTCCGAGTGTCGCATAGCTAGGGACCCACACTCCGTCCGAGTGTCGCCTTGAAAGGGGGCCCACACTCCGTCCGAGTGTCGCCTAGCTAAAGGATCCACACTCCGTCCGCGTGGGGCCCACACTCCGTCCGACTGTCGCCTAGCTAGGGGGCCCACACTCCGTCTGAGTGTCGCCTAGCTAGGGGGCCCACACTCCGTCCGAGTGTCGCCTAGATAGGGGACCCACACTCCGTCCGAGTGTCGCCTAGCTAGGAGGCCCACACTCCGTCCGAGTGTCGCCTAGCTAGGGGGCCCACATTCCGTCCGAGTGTCGCCTAGCTAGGGGGCCCACACTCCGTCCGAGTGTCGCCTAGCTAGGGGGCCCACAATCCGTCCGAGTGTCGACCTAGATAGGGGGCCCACACTCCGTCTGAGTGTCGCCTAGGTAGGGGGCGCACACTCAGTCCGAGTGTCACCTAGCTAGGGGGCCCCCACTCCGTCCGAGTGTCGCCTAGCTAGGGGGCCCACACTCCGTCCGAGTGTCGCCTAGCAAGGGGGCCCACACTCCGTCCAAGTGTCGCCTAGCTAGGGGGCCCACACTCTGTCAGAGTGTCGCCTAGCTAGGGGGCCAACACTCCGTCCAAGTGTCGCCTAGCTAGGGAGCCCACACTCCGTCCAAGTGTCGCCTAGCTAGGGGGCCCACACTCTGTCAGAGTGTCGCCTAGCTAGGGGGCCCTCACTCCATCCGAGTGTCGCATAGCTAGGGGATCCACACTCCGTCCGAGTGGGGCCCACACTCCGTCCGAGTGTCGCCTAGCTAGGGGGCCCACACTCCGTCAGAGTGTCGCCTAGCTAGGGGGGTCCTCACTCCATCTGAGTGTCGCCTAGCTAGGGGGCCCACACTCCGAGTGTCGCCTAGCTAGGGGGCCCACACTCCGTCCGAGTGTCGCCTAGCTAGAGGGCCCACACTCAGTCTGAGTGTCGCCTAGCAAGTGGGCACACACTCCGTCAGAGTGTCGCCTAGCTAGGGGGCCCACACTCCGTTCGAGTGTCGCCTAGCTAGGAGGCCCACACTCCGTCCGAGTGTCGCCTAGCTAGGGGGCCCACACTCCGTCCGAGTGTCGCCTAGCTAGGGGGACCACACTCCGTCCAAGTATCGCCTAGATAGGGGACCCACACTCCGTCCGAGTGTCGCCTAGCTAGGAGGCCCACACTCCGTCCGAGTGTCGCCTAGCTAGGGGGCCCACACTCCGTCCGAGTGTCGCCTAGCTAGGGGGCCCACACTCCGTCCGAGTGTTGCCTAGCAAGGGGGTCCACACTCCTTCCGAGTGTCGCCTAGCTAGGGGGCCCACACTCCGTCCGAGTGTCGCCTAGCTAGGGGGCACACACTCCGTCCGAGTGTCGCCTAGCTAGGGGCCCACACTCCGTCAGAGTGTCGCCTAGCTAGGGGGCCCTCACTCCATCCGAGTGTCGCATAGCTAGGGGATCCACACTCCGTCCGAGTGGGGCCCACACTCCGTCTGACTGTCGCCTAGCTAGGGGGCCCACACTCCGTCCGAGTGTCGCCTAGCTAGGGGGCCCACACTCCGTCCGAGTGTCGCCTAGATAGGGGACCCACACTCCATCCGAGTGTCGCCTAGCTAGGAGGCCCACACTCCGTCCGAGTGTCGCCTAGCTAGGGGGCCCACACTCCGTCCGAGTGTCGCCTAGCTAGGGGGCCCACACTCCGTCCGAGTGTCGCCTAGCTAGGGGGCCCACAATCCGTCCAAGTGTCGACCTAGCTAGGGGGCCCACACTCCGTCTGAGTGTCGCCTAGGTAGGTGGCCCACACTCAGTCCGAGTGTCGCCTAGCTAGGGGGCCCACACTCCGTCCGCGTGTCGCCTAGCTAGGGGGCCCACACTCCGTCCGAGTGTCGCCTAGCAAGGGGGCCCACACTCCGTCCGAGAGTCGCCTAGCTAGGGGGCCCACACTCCGTCCAAGTGTCGCCTAGCTAGGGGGCCCACACTCCGTGAGAGTGTCGCCTAGCTAGGGGGCCCTCACTCCATCCGAGTTTCGCATAGCTAGGGGGCCCACACTCCGTCAGAGTGTCGCCTGGCTAGGGGGCCCACTCTCGGTCCGAGTGTCGCCTAGGTAGGGGGCCCACACTCGGTCCGAGTGTCGCCTAGGTAGGGAGCCCACACTCGGTCCGAGTGTCGCCTAGCTAGGGGGCCCACACTCCGTCCGAGTGTCTGCTAGCAAGGGGGCCCACACTCCGTCCGAGTGTAGCCTAGCATGGGGGCCCACACTCCGTCCGAGTGTCGCCTAGCTAGGGGATCCACACTCCGTCCGAGTGTCGCCTAGCTAGGGGCCCACACTCCGTCCGAGTGTCACGTAGCTAGGGGGCCCACACTCCGTCCGAGTGTCGCCTAGCTAGGGGGCCAACACTCCGTCCGAGTGTCGCCTCGCTAGGGGGCCCACACTCCGTCCGAGTGACGCCTAGCAAGGGGGCCCACACTCCGTCCGAGTGTCGCCTAGCTAGGGGATCCACACTCCGTCCGAGTGGGGCCCACACTCCGTCCGAGTGTCGCCTAGCTAGGGGGCCCACACTCCGTTCGAGTGTCGCTTAGCTAGGGGGCCCACACTCCGTCCGAGTGTCGCCTAGCTAGGGGACCCACACTCACTCCGAGTGTCGCCTAGCTAGGAGGCCCACACTCCGTCCGAGTGTCGCCTAGCTAGGGGGCCCACACTCCGTCCGAGTGCCGCCTAGCTAGGGGGCCCACACTCCGTCCGAGTGTCGCCTACCTAGGGGGCCCACAATCTGTCCGAGTGTCGCCTAGCTAGGGGGCCCACACTCCGTCCGAGTGTCGCCTAGCAAGGGGGCCCACACTCCGTCCGAGTGTCGCCTAGCTAGGGTGCCCACACTCCGTCCGAGTGTCCCCTAGCTAGGGGGCCCACACTCCGTCCGAGTGTCGCCTAGCAAGGGGGCCCACACTCCATCCGAGTGTCGCCTAGCTAGGGGGCCCACACTCCGTCCGAGTGTCGCCTAGCTAGGGGGCCCACACTCCGTCCGAGTGTCGCCTAGCAAGGGGGCCCACACTCCATCCGAGTGTCGCCTAGCTAGGGGGCCCACACTCCGTCCGAGTGTCGCCTAGCTAGGGGGCCCACACTCCTTCCGAGTGTCGCCTAGCTAGGGGGCCCACACTCCGTCCGAGTGTCGCCTAGCTAGGGGGCCCACACTCCTTCCGAGTGTCGCCTAGCTAGGGGGCCCACACTCCGTCCGAGTGTCGCCTAGCTAGGGGGTCCACACTCCGTCTGAGTGTAGCCTAGCTAGGGGGCCTACACTCCGTCCGAGTGTCGCCTAGCTAGGGGGCCCACACTCCGTCCGAGTGTCGCCTAGCTAGGGGGCCCACACTCCGTCCGAGTGTCGCCTAGCTAGGGGGCCCACACTACGTCCGAGTGTCGCCTAGCTAAGGGGCCCACACACCGTCCGAGTGTCGCCTAGCTAGGGGGCCCACACTACGTCCGAGTGTCGCCTAGCTAGGGGGCCAACACTCCGTCCGAGTGTGGCCTAGTTAGGGGGCACACACTCCGTCCGAGTGTCGCCTAGCTAGGGGGCCCACACTCCATCCGAAAGTCGCCTAGCTAGGGGGCCCACACTCCGTCCGAGTGCCGCCTAGCTAGGGGGCCCACACTCCGTCCGAGTGTCGCCTAGCTAAGGGGCCCACACTCCGTCCGAGTGTCGCCTAGCTAAGGGGCCCACACTCCATCCGAGTGTCGCCTAGCTAGGGGCCCACACTCCGTCCGAGTGTCGCCTAGCAAGGGGGCCCACACTCCGTCCGAGTGTCGCCTAGCTAGGGGGCCCACACTCCGTCCGAGTGTCGCCTAGCTAGGGGGCCCACACTCCGTCCGAGTGTCGCCTAGCTAGGGGGCCCACAATCCGTCCGAGTGTCGCCTAGCTAGGGGGCCCACACTCCGACCGAGTGTCGCCTAGCTAGGGGGCCCACACTCCGTCCGAGTGTCGCCTAGCTAAGGGGCCCACACTCCGTCCTAGTGTCGCCTAGCTAAGGGGCCCACACTCCGTCCGAGTGTCGCATAGCTAGGGACCCACACTCCGTCCGAGTGTCGCCTTGAAAGGGGGCCCACACTCCGTCCGAGTGTCGCCTAGCTAAAGGATCCACACTCCGTCCGCGTGGGGCCCACACTCCGTCCGACTGTCGCCTAGCTAGGGGGCCCACACTCCGTCTGAGTGTCGCCTAGCTAGGGGGCCCACACTCCGTCCGAGTGTCGCCTAGATAGGGGACCCACTCTCCGTCCGAGTGTCGCCTAGCTAGGAGGCCCACACTCCGTCCGAGTGTCGCCTAGCTAGGGGGCCCACATTCCGTCCGAGTGTCGCCTAGCTAGGGGGCCCACACTCCGTCCGAGTGTCGCCTAGCTAGGGGGCCCACAATCCGTCCGAGTGTCGACCTAGATAGGGGGCCCACACTCCGTCTGAGTGTCGCCTAGGTAGGGGGCGCACACTCAGTCCGAGTGTCGCCTAGCTAGGGGGCCCCCACTCCGTCCGAGTGTCGCCTAGCTAGAGGGCCCACACTCCGTCCGAGTGTCGCCTAGCAAGGGGGCCCACACTCCGTCCGAGTGTCGCCTAGCTAGGGGGCCAACACTCCGTCCAAGTGTCGCCTAGCTAGGGAGCCCACACTCCGTCCAAGTGTCGCCTAGCTAGGGGGCCCACACTCTGTCAGAGTGTCGCCTAGCTAGGGGGCCCTCACTCCATCCGAGTGTCGCATAGCTAGGGGATCCACACTCCGTCCGAGTGGGGCCCACACTCCGTCCGAGTGTCGCCTAGCTAGGGGGCCCACACTCCGTCAGAGTGTCGCCTAGCTAGGGGGGTCCTCACTCCATCTGAGTGTCGCCTAGCTAGGGGGCCCACACTCCGAGTGTCGCCTAGCTAGGGGGCCCACACTCCGTCCGAGTGTCGCCTAGCTAGAGGGCCCACACTCAGTCTGAGTGTCGCCTAGCAAGTGGGCACACACTCCGTCAGAGTGTCGCCTAGCTAGGGGGCCCACACTCCGTTCGAGTGTCGCCTAGCTAGGAGGCCCACACTCCGTCCGAGTGTCGCCTAGCTAGGGGGCCCACACTCCGTCCGAGTGTCGCCTAGCTAGGGGGACCACACTCCGTCCAAGTATCGCCTAGATAGGGGACCCACACTCCGTCCGAGTGTCGCCTAGCTAGGAGGCCCACACTCCGTCCGAGTGTCGCCTAGCTAGGGGGCCCACACTCCGTCCGAGTGTCGCCTAGCTAGGGGGCCCACACTCCGTCCGAGTGTTGCCTAGCAAGGGGGTCCACACTCCTTCCGAGTGTCGCCTAGCTAGGGGGCCCACACTCCGTCCGAGTGTCGCCTAGCTAGGGGGCACACACTCCGTCCGAGTGTCGCCTAGCTAGGGGCCCACACTCCGTCAGAGTGTCGCCTAGCTAGGGGGCCCTCACTCCATCCGAGTGTCGCATAGCTAGGGGATCCACACTCCGTCCGAGTGGGGCCCACACTCCGTCTGACTGTCGCCTAGCTAGGGGGCCCACACTCCGTCCGAGTGTCGCCTAGCTAGGGGGCCCACACTCCGTCCGAGTGTCGCCTAGATAGGGGACCCACACTCCGTCCGAGTGTCGCCTAGCTAGGAGGCCCACACTCCGTCCGAGTGTCGCCTAGCTAGGGGGCCCACACTCCGTCCGAGTGTCGCCTAGCTAGGGGGCCCACACTCCGTCCGAGTGTCGCCTAGCTAGGGGGCCCACAATCCGTCCAAGTGTCGACCTAGCTAGGGGGCCCACACTCCGTCTGAGTGTCGCCTAGGTAGGTGGCCCACACTCAGTCCGAGTGTCGCCTAGGTAGGTGGCCCACACTCAGTCCGAGTGTCGCCTAGCTAGGGGGCCCACACTCCGTCCGCGTGTCGCCTAGCTAGGGGGCCCACACTCCGTCCGAGTGTCGCCTAGCAAGGGGGCCCACACTCCGTCCGAGAGTCGCCTAGCTAGGGGGCCCACACTCCGTCCAAGTGTCGCCTAGCTAGGGGGCCCACACTCCGTGAGAGTGTCGCCTAGCTAGGGGGCCCTCACTCCATCCGAGTTTCGCATAGCTAGGGGGCCCACACTCCGTCAGAGTGTCGCCTGGCTAGGGGGCCCACTCTCGGTCCGAGTGTCGCCTAGGTAGGGGGCCCACACTCGGTCCGAGTGTCGCCTAGGTAGGGAGCCCACACTCGGTCCGCGTGTCGCCTAGCTAGGGGGCCCACAATCCGTCCGAGTGTCGCCTAGCTAGGGGGCCCACACTCTGTCCTAGTGTCGCCTAGCTAGGGGGCCCACACTCCGTCCGAGTGTCTGCTAGCAAGGGGGCCCACACTCCGTCCGAGTGTAGCCTAGCATGGGGGCCCACACTCCGTCCGAGTGTCGCCTAGCTAGGGGATCCACACTCCGTCCGAGTGTCGCCTAGCTAGGGGCCCACACTCCGTCCGAGTGTCACGTAGCTAGGGGGCCCACACTCCGTCCGAGTGTCGCCTAGCTAGGGGGCCAACACTCCGTCCGAGTGTCGCCTCGCTAGGGGGCCCACACTCCGTCCGAGTGACGCCTAGCAAGGGGGCCCACACTCCGTCCGAGTGTCGCCTAGCTAGGGGATCCACACTCCGTCCGAGTGGGGCCCACACTCCGTCCGAGTGTCGCCTAGCTAGGGGGCCCACACTCCGTTCGAGTGTCGCTTAGCTAGGGGGCCCACACTCCGTCCGAGTGTCGCCTAGCTAGGGGACCCACACTCACTCCGAGTGTCGCCTAGCTAGGAGGCCCACACTCCGTCCGAGTGTCGCCTAGCTAGGGGGCCCACACTCCGTCCGAGTGCCGCCTAGCTAGGGGGCCCACACTCCGTCCGAGTGTCGCCTACCTAGGGGGCCCACAATCTGTCCGAGTGTCGCCTAGCTAGGGGGCCCACACTCCGTCCGAGTGTCGCCTAGCAAGGGGGCCCACACTCCGTCCGAGTGTCGCCTAGCTAGGGTGCCCACACTCCGTCCGAGTGTCCCCTAGCTAGGGGGCCCACACTCCGTCCGAGTGTCGCCTAGCAAGGGGGCCCACACTCCATCCGAGTGTCGCCTAGCTAGGGGGCCCACACTCCGTCCGAGTGTCGCCTAGCTAGGGGGCCCACACTCCGTCCGAGTGTCGCCTAGCAAGGGGGCCCACACTCCATCCGAGTGTCGCCTAGCTAGGGGGCCCACACTCCGTCCGAGTGTCGCCTAGCTAGGGGGCCCACACTCCTTCCGAGTGTCGCCTAGCTAGGGGGCCCACACTCCGTCCGAGTGTCGCCTAGCTAGGGGGCCCACACTCCTTCCGAGTGTCGCCTAGCTAGGGGGCCCACACTCCGTCCGAGTGTCGCCTAGCTAGGGGGTCCACACTCCGTCTGAGTGTAGCCTAGCTAGGGGGCCTACACTCCGTCCGAGTGTCGCCTAGCTAGGGGGCCCACACTCCGTCCGAGTGTCGCCTAGCTAGGGGGCCCACACTCCGTCCGAGTGTCGCCTAGCTAGGGGGCCCACACTACGTCCGAGTGTCGCCTAGCTAAGGGGCCCACACACCGTCCGAGTGTCGCCTAGCTAGGGGGCCCACACTACGTCCGAGTGTCGCCTAGCTAGGGGGCCAACACTCCGTCCGAGTGTGGCCTAGTTAGGGGGCACACACTCCGTCCGAGTGTCGCCTAGCTAGGGGGCCCACACTCCATCCGAAAGTCGCCTAGCTAGGGGGCCCACACTCCGTCCGAGTGCCGCCTAGCTAGGGGGCCCACACTCCGTCCGAGTGTCGCCTAGCTAAGGGGCCCACACTCCGTCCGAGTGTCGCCTAGCTAAGGGGCCCACACTCCGTCCGAGTGTCGCCTAGCTAGGGGCCCACACTCCGTCCGAGTGTCGCCTAGCAAGGGGGCCCACACTCCGTCCGAGTGTCGCCTAGCTAGGGGGCCCACACTCCGTCCGAGTGTCGCCTAGCTAGGGGGCCCACACTCCGTCCGAGTGTCGCCTAGCTAGGGGGCCCACAATCCGTCCGAGTGTCGCCTAGCTAGGGGGCCCACACTCCGTCCGAGTGTTGCCTAGCTAGGGGGCCCACACTCCATCCGAGTGTTGCCTAGCTAGGGGGCCCACACACCGTCCGAGTGTCGCCTAGCTAGGGGGCCCACACTCCGTCCGAGTGTCGCCTAGCTAGGGGGCCCACAATCCGTCCGAGTGTCGCCTAGCTAGGGGGCCCACACTCCGTCCGAGTGTCGCCTAGCAAGGGGGCCCACACTCCGTCCGAGTGTCGCCTAGCTAGGGGCCCCACACTCCGTCCGAGTGTCGCCTAGCTAGGGGGCCCACACTCCGTCCGAGTGTCGCCTAGCTAGGGGGCCCACACTCCGTCCGAGTGTCGCCTAGCTAGGGGGCCCACACTCCGTCCGTGTATCGCCTAGCTAGGGGGCCCACACTCCGTCCGAGTGTCGCCTA
This sequence comes from Dendrobates tinctorius, assembly GCF_039654945.1. Taxonomy (NCBI): domain Eukaryota; kingdom Metazoa; phylum Chordata; class Amphibia; order Anura; family Dendrobatidae; genus Dendrobates; species Dendrobates tinctorius. Next base: position 757,506 of record NW_027362175.1, on the reverse strand, counting down.
GCTAGGGGGCCCACACTCCGTCAGAGTGTCGCCTAGCTAGGGGGCCCTCACTCCATCCGAGTGTCGCATAGCTAGGGGATCCACACTCCGTCCGAGTGGGGCCCACACTCCGTCCGACTGTCGCCTAGCTAAGGGGCCCACACTCCGTCTGAGTGTCGCCTAGCTAGGGGGCCCACACTCCGTCCGAGTGTCTCCTAGCTAAAGGGCCCACACTCCGTCCGAGTGTCGCCTAGTTAGGGGGCCCACACTCCGTCCGAGTGTCGCCTAGCTAGGGGGCCCACACTCCGTCCGAATGTCGCCTAGCTAGGGGGCCCACACTCCATCCAAGTGTCGCCTAGCTAGGGGGCCCACACTCCGTCCGAGTGTCGCCTAGCTAAGGGGCCCACACTCTGTCCTAGTGTCGCGTAGCTAAGGGGCCCACACTCCGTCCGAGTGTCGCATAGCTAGGGGCCCACACTCCGTCCGAGTGTCGCCTTGAAAGGGGGCCCACACTCAGTCCGAGTGTCGCCTAGCTAAAGGATCCACACTCCGTCCGCGTGGGGCCCACACTCCGTCCGACTGTCGCCTAGCTAGGGGGCCCACACTCTGTCTGAGTGTGGCCTAGCTAGGGGGCCCACACTCCGTCCGAGTGTCGCCTAGATAGGGGACCCACACTCCGTCCGAGTGTAGCCTAGCTAGGGGGTCTACACTCCGTCCGAGTGTCGCCTAGCTAGGGGGCCCACACTCCGTCCGAGTGTCGCCTAGATAGGGGACCCACACTCCGTCCGAGTGTCGCCTAGCTAGGGGGCCTACACTCCGTCCGAGTGTCGCCTAGCTAGGGGGCCCACACTCCGTCCGAGTGTCGCCTAGCTAGGGGGCCCACACTCCGTCCGAGTGTCGCCTAGCTAGGGGGCCCACACTACGTCCGAGTGTCGCCTAGCTAAGGGGCCCACACTCCGTCCGAGTGCCGCCTAGCTAGGGGGCCCACACTCCGTCCGAGTGTCGCCTAGCTAAGGGGCCCACACTCCGTCCGAGTGTCGCCTAGCTAAGGGGCCCACACTCCGTCCGAGTGTCGCCTAGCTAGGGGCCCACACTCCGTCCGAGTGTCGCCTAGCAAGGGGGCCCACACTCCGTCCGAGTGTCGCCTAGCTAGGGGGCCCACACTCCGTCCGAGTGTCGCCTAGCTAGGGGGCCCACACTCCGTCCGAGTGTCGCCTAGCTAGGGGGCCCACAATCCGTCCGAGTGTCGCCTAGCTAGGGGGCCCACACTCCGTCCGAGTGTTGCCTAGCTAGGGGGCCCACACTCCATCCGAGTGTTGCCTAGCTAGGGGGCCCACACACCGTCCGAGTGTCGCCTAGCTAGGGGGCCCACACTCCGTCCGAGTGTCGCCTAGCTAGGGGGCCCACAATCCGTCCGAGTGTCGCCTAGCTAGGGGGCCCACACTCCGTCCGAGTGTCGCCTAGCAAGGGGGCCCACACTCCGTCCGAGTGTCGCCTAGCTAGGGGCCCCACACTCCGTCCGAGTGTCGCCTAGCTAGGGGGCCCACACTCCGTCCGAGTGTCGCCTAGCTAGGGGGCCCACACTCCGTCCGAGTGTCGCCTAGCTAGGGGGCCCACACTCCGTCCGTGTATCGCCTAGCTAGGGGGCCCACACTCCGTCCGAGTGTCGCCTAGCTAGGGGGCCCACACTCCGTCAGAGTGTCGCCTAGCTAGGGGGCCCTCACTCCATCCGAGTGTCGCATAGCTAGGGGATCCACACTCCGTCCGAGTGGGGCCCACACTCCGTCCGACTGTCGCCTAGCTAAGGGGCCCACACTCCGTCTGAGTGTCGCCTAGCTAGGGGGCCCACACTCCGTCCGAGTGTCTCCTAGCTAAAGGGCCCACACTCCGTCCGAGTGTCGCCTAGTTAGGGGGCCCACACTCCGTCCGAGTGTCGCCTAGCTAGGGGGCCCACACTCCGTCCGAATGTCGCCTAGCTAGGGGGCCCACACTCCATCCAAGTGTCGCCTAGCTAGGGGGCCCACACTCCGTCCGAGTGTCGCCTAGCTAAGGGGCCCACACTCTGTCCTAGTGTCGCGTAGCTAAGGGGCCCACACTCCGTCCGAGTGTCGCATAGCTAGGGGCCCACACTCCGTCCGAGTGTCGCCTTGAAAGGGGGCCCACACTCAGTCCGAGTGTCGCCTAGCTAAAGGATCCACACTCCGTCCGCGTGGGGCCCACACTCCGTCCGACTGTCGCCTAGCTAGGGGGCCCACACTCTGTCTGAGTGTGGCCTAGCTAGGGGGCCCACACTCCGTCCGAGTGTCGCCTAGATAGGGGACCCACACTCCGTCCGAGTGTCGCCTAGCTAGGAGGCCCACACTCCGTCCGAGTGTCGCCTAGCTAGGGGGCCCACACTCCGTCCGAGTGTCGCCTAGCTAGGGAGCCCACACTCCTTCGGAGTGTCGCCTAGCTAGGGGGCCCACACTCCGTCCGAGTGTCGCCTAGCAAGGGGGTCCACACTCCATCCGAGTGTCGCCTAGCTAGGGGGCCCACACTCCGTCCGAGTGTCGCCTAGCAATGGAACCCACACTCCGTCCGAGTGTCGCCTAGCTAAGGGGCCCACACTCCGTCTGAGTGTCGCCTAGCTAGGGGGCCCACACTCCGTCCGAGTGTCTCCTAGCTAAAGGGCCCACACTCCGTCCGAGTGTCGCCTAGTTAGGGGGCCCACACTCCGTCCGAGTGTCGCCTAGGTAGGGGGCCCACACTCCGTCCAAATGTCGCCTAGCTAGGGGGCCCACACTCCGACCGAGTGTCGCCTAGCTAGGGGGCCCACACTCCGTCCGAGTGTCGCCTAGCTAAGGGGCCCACACTCCGTCCTAGTGTCGCCTAGCTAAGGGGCCCACACTCCGTCCGAGTGTCGCATAGCTAGGGACCCACACTCCGTCCGAGTGTCGCCTTGAAAGGGGGCCCACACTCCGTCCGAGTGTCGCCTAGCTAAAGGATCCACACTCCGTCCGCGTGGGGCCCACACTCCGTCCGACTGTCGCCTAGCTAGGGGGCCCACACTCCGTCTGAGTGTCGCCTAGCTAGGGGGCCCACACTCCGTCCGAGTGTCGCCTAGATAGGGGACCCACACTCCGTCCGAGTGTCGCCTAGCTAGGAGGCCCACACTCCGTCCGAGTGTCGCCTAGCTAGGGGGCCCACATTCCGTCCGAGTGTCGCCTAGCTAGGGGGCCCACACTCCGTCCGAGTGTCGCCTAGCTAGGGGGCCCACAATCCGTCCGAGTGTCGACCTAGATAGGGGGCCCACACTCCGTCTGAGTGTCGCCTAGGTAGGGGGCGCACACTCAGTCCGAGTGTCGCCTAGCTAGGGGGCCCCCACTCCGTCCGAGTGTCGCCTAGCTAGGGGGCCCACACTCCGTCCGAGTGTCGCCTAGCAAGGGGGCCCACACTCCGTCCAAGTGTCGCCTAGCTAGGGGGCCCACACTCTGTCAGAGTGTCGCCTAGCTAGGGGGCCAACACTCCGTCCAAGTGTCGCCTAGCTAGGGAGCCCACACTCCGTCCAAGTGTCGCCTAGCTAGGGGGCCCACACTCTGTCAGAGTGTCGCCTAGCTAGGGGGCCCTCACTCCATCCGAGTGTCGCATAGCTAGGGGATCCACACTCCGTCCGAGTGGGGCCCACACTCCGTCCGAGTGTCGCCTAGCTAGGGGGCCCACACTCCGTCAGAGTGTCGCCTAGCTAGGGGGGTCCTCACTCCATCTGAGTGTCGCCTAGCTAGGGGGCCCACACTCCGAGTGTCGCCTAGCTAGGGGGCCCACACTCCGTCCGAGTGTCGCCTAGCTAGAGGGCCCACACTCAGTCTGAGTGTCGCCTAGCAAGTGGGCACACACTCCGTCAGAGTGTCGCCTAGCTAGGGGGCCCACACTCCGTTCGAGTGTCGCCTAGCTAGGAGGCCCACACTCCGTCCGAGTGTCGCCTAGCTAGGGGGCCCACACTCCGTCCGAGTGTCGCCTAGCTAGGGGGACCACACTCCGTCCAAGTATCGCCTAGATAGGGGACCCACACTCCGTCCGAGTGTCGCCTAGCTAGGAGGCCCACACTCCGTCCGAGTGTCGCCTAGCTAGGGGGCCCACACTCCGTCTGAGTGTCGCCTAGCTAGGGGGCCCACACTCCGTCCGAGTGTTGCCTAGCAAGGGGGTCCACACTCCTTCCGAGTGTCGCCTAGCTAGGGGGCCCACACTCCGTCCGAGTGTCGCCTAGCTAGGGGGCACACACTCCGTCCGAGTGTCGCCTAGCTAGGGGCCCACACTCCGTCAGAGTGTCGCCTAGCTAGGGGGCCCTCACTCCATCCGAGTGTCGCATAGCTAGGGGATCCACACTCCGTCCGAGTGGGGCACACACTCCGTCTGACTGTCGCCTAGCTAGGGGGCCCACACTCCGTCCGAGTGTCGCCTAGCTAGGGGGCCCACACTCCGTCCGAGTGTCGCCTAGATAGGGGACCCACACTCCATCCGAGTGTCGCCTAGCTAGGAGGCCCACACTCCGTCCGAGTGTCGCCTAGCTAGGGGGCCCACACTCCGTCCGAGTGTCGCCTAGCTAGGGGGCCCACACTCCGTCCGAGTGTCGCCTAGCTAGGGGGCCCACAATCCGTCCAAGTGTCGACCTAGCTAGGGGGCCCACACTCCGTCTGAGTGTCGCCTAGGTAGGTGGCCCACACTCAGTCCGAGTGTCGCCTAGCTAGGGGGCCCACACTCCGTCCGCGTGTCGCCTAGCTAGGGGGCCCACACTCCGTCCGAGTGTCGCCTAGCAAGGGGGCCCACACTCCGTCCGAGAGTCGCCTAGCTAGGGGGCCCACACTCCGTCCAAGTGTCGCCTAGCTAGGGGGCCCACACTCCGTGAGAGTGTCGCCTAGCTAGGGGGCCCTCACTCCATCCGAGTTTCGCATAGCTAGGGGGCCCACACTCCGTCAGAGTGTCGCCTGGCTAGGGGGCCCACTCTCGGTCCGAGTGTCGCCTAGGTAGGGGGCCCACACTCGGTCCGAGTGTCGCCTAGGTAGGGAGCCCACACTCGGTCCGAGTGTCGCCTAGCTAGGGGGCCCACAATCCGTCCGAGTGTCGCCTAGCTAGGGGGCCCACACTCTGTCCTAGTGTCGCCTAGCTAGGGGGCCCACACTCCGTCCGAGTGTCTGCTAGCAAGGGGGCCCACACTCCGTCCGAGTGTAGCCTAGCATGGGGGCCCACACTCCGTCCGAGTGTCGCCTAGCTAGGGGATCCACACTCCGTCCGAGTGTCGCCTAGCTAGGGGCCCACACTCCGTCCGAGTGTCACGTAGCTAGGGGGCCCACACTCCGTCCGAGTGTCGCCTAGCTAGGGGGCCAACACTCCGTCCGAGTGTCGCCTCGCTAGGGGGCCCACACTCCGTCCGAGTGACGCCTAGCAAGGGGGCCCACACTCCGTCCGAGTGTCGCCTAGCTAGGGGATCCACACTCCGTCCGAGTGGGGCCCACACTCCGTCCGAGTGTCGCCTAGCTAGGGGGCCCACACTCCGTTCGAGTGTCGCTTAGCTAGGGGGCCCACACTCCGTCCGAGTGTCGCCTAGCTAGGGGACCCACACTCACTCCGAGTGTCGCCTAGCTAGGAGGCCCACACTCCGTCCGAGTGTCGCCTAGCTAGGGGGCCCACACTCCGTCCGAGTGCCGCCTAGCTAGGGGGCCCACACTCCGTCCGAGTGTCGCCTACCTAGGGGGCCCACAATCTGTCCGAGTGTCGCCTAGCTAGGGGGCCCACACTCCGTCCGAGTGTCGCCTAGCAAGGGGGCCCACACTCCGTCCGAGTGTCGCCTAGCTAGGGTGCCCACACTCCGTCCGAGTGTCCCCTAGCTAGGGGGCCCACACTCCGTCCGAGTGTCGCCTAGCAAGGGGGCCCACACTCCATCCGAGTGTCGCCTAGCTAGGGGGCCCACACTCCGTCCGAGTGTCGCCTAGCTAGGGGGCCCACACTCCGTCCGAGTGTCGCCTAGCAAGGGGGCCCACACTCCATCCGAGTGTCGCCTAGCTAGGGGGCCCACACTCCGTCCGAGTGTCGCCTAGCTAGGGGGCCCACACTCCTTCCGAGTGTCGCCTAGCTAGGGGGCCCACACTCCGTCCGAGTGTCGCCTAGCTAGGGGGCCCACACTCCTTCCGAGTGTCGCCTAGCTAGGGGGCCCACACTCCGTCCGAGTGTCGCCTAGCTAGGGGGTCCACACTCCGTCTGAGTGTAGCCTAGCTAGGGGGCCTACACTCCGTCCGAGTGTCGCCTAGCTAGGGGGCCCACACTCCGTCCGAGTGTCGCCTAGCTAGGGGGCCCACACTCCGTCCGAGTGTCGCCTAGCTAGGGGGCCCACACTACGTCCGAGTGTCGCCTAGCTAAGGGGCCCACACACCGTCCGAGTGTCGCCTAGCTAGGGGGCCCACACTACGTCCGAGTGTCGCCTAGCTAGGGGGCCAACACTCCGTCCGAGTGTGGCCTAGTTAGGGGGCACACACTCCGTCCGAGTGTCGCCTAGCTAGGGGGCCCACACTCCATCCGAAAGTCGCCTAGCTAGGGGGCCCACACTCCGTCCGAGTGCCGCCTAGCTAGGGGGCCCACACTCCGTCCGAGTGTCGCCTAGCTAAGGGGCCCACACTCCGTCCGAGTGTCGCCTAGCTAAGGGGCCCACACTCCGTCCGAGTGTCGCCTAGCTAGGGGCCCACACTCCGTCCGAGTGTCGCCTAGCAAGGGGGCCCACACTCCGTCCGAGTGTCGCCTAGCTAGGGGGCCCACACTCCGTCCGAGTGTCGCCTAGCTAGGGGGCCCACACTCCGTCCGAGTGTCGCCTAGCTAGGGGGCCCACAATCCGTCCGAGTGTCGCCTAGCTAGGGGGCCCACACTCCGTCCGAGTGTTGCCTAGCTAGGGGGCCCACACTCCATCCGAGTGTTGCCTAGCTAGGGGGCCCACACACCGTCCGAGTGTCGCCTAGCTAGGGGGCCCACACTCCGTCCGAGTGTCGCCTAGCTAGGGGGCCCACAATCCGTCCGAGTGTCGCCTAGCTAGGGGGCCCACACTCCGTCCGAGTGTCGCCTAGCAAGGGGGCCCACACTCCGTCCGAGTGTCGCCTAGCTAGGGGCCCCACACTCCGTCCGAGTGTCGCCTAGCTAGGGGGCCCACACTCCGTCCGAGTGTCGCCTAGCTAGGGGGCCCACACTCCGTCCGAGTGTCGCCTAGCTAGGGGGCCCACACTCCGTCCGTGTATCGCCTAGCTAGGGGGCCCACACTCCGTCCGAGTGTCGCCTAGCTAGGGGGCCCACACTCCGTCCGAGTGTCGCCTAGCTATGGGGCCCACACACCGTCCGAGTGTCGCCTAGCTAGGGGGCCCACACTCCGTCCGAGTGTCGCCTAGATAGGGGGCCAACACTCCGTCCGAGTGTCGCCTAGTTAGGGGGCCCACACTCCGTCCGAGTGTCGCCTAGCTAGGGGGCCCACACTCCGTCCGAATGTCGCCTAGCTAGGGGGCCCACACTCCGTACGAGTGTCGCCTAGCTAGGGGGCCCACACTCCGAGTGTCGCCTAGCTAGGGGGCCCACACTCTGTCCGAGTGTCGCCTAGCTAGGGGGCCCACACTCTGTCTGAGTGTTGCCTAGGAAGTGGGCACACACTCCGTCAGAGTATGGCCTAGCTAGGGAGCCCACACTCGGTCCGAATGTCGCCTAGGTAGGGGGCCCACACTCGGTCCGAGTGTTGCCTAGCTAGGGGGCCCACACTCCGTCCGAGTGTCGCCTAGCTAGGAGGCCCACACTCCGTCCGAGTGTCGCCTAGCTAGGGGGCCCACACTCCGTCCGAGTGTCGCCTAGCTAGGGGGCCCACACTCCGTCCGAGTGTCGCCTAGCTAGGGGGTCCACACTCCGTCCGAGTGTCGCCTAGCTAGGGGGCCCACACTCAGTCCGAGTGTCGCCTAGCTAGGGGGCCCACACTCCGTCCGAGTGTCGCCTAGCTAGGGGGCCCACACTCCGTCCGAGTGTCGCCTAGCTATGGGGCCCACACACCGTCCGAGTGTCGCCTAGCTAGGGGGCCCACACTCCGTCCGAGTGTCGCCTAGCTAGGGGGCCAACACTCCATCAGAGTGTCGCCTAGTTAGGGGGCCCACACTCCGTCCGAGTGTCGCCTAGCTAGGGGGCCCACACTCCGTCCGAATGTCGCCTAGCTAGGGGGCCCACACTCCGTCCGAGTGTCGCCTAGCTATGGGGCCCACACTCCGTCCGAGTGTCGCCTAGCTAGGGGGCCCACACTCCGTCAGAGTGTCGCCTAGCTAGGGGGTCCTCACTCCATCTGAGTGTCGCCTAGCTAGGGGGCCCACAATCCCAGTGTCGCCTAGCTAGGGGGCCCACACTCCATCCGAGTGTCGCCTAGCTAGGGGGCCCACACTCAGTCTGAGTGTCGCCTAGGAAGTGGGCACACACTCCGTCAGAGTGTCGCCTAGCTAGGGGGCCCACACTCCGTCCGAGTGTCGCCTAGCAAGGGGGTCCACACTCCATCCGAGTGTCGCCTAGCTAGGGGGCCCACACTCCATCCGAATGTCGCCTAGCTAGGGGGCCCACACTCCGTCCGAGTGTCGCCTAGCAATGGGGCCCACACTCCGTCCGAGTGTCGCCTAGCTAGGAGGCCCAAACTACGTCCGAGTGTCGCCTAGCTAAGGGGCCCACACTCCGTCCGAGTGTCTCCTAGCTAAAGGGCCCACACTCCGTCCGAGTGTCTCCTAGCTAAAGGGCCCACACTCCGTCCGAGTGTCGCCTAGTTAGGGAGCCCACACTCCGTCCGAATGTCGCCTAGCTAGGGGACCCACACTCTGACCAAGTGTCGCCTAGCTAGGGGGCCCACACTCCGTCCGAGTGTCGCCTAGCTAAGGGGCCCACACTCCGTCCGAGTGTCGCCTAGCTAAGGGGCCCACACTCCGTCCTAGTGTCGCGTAGCTAAGGGGCCCACACTCCGTCCGAGTGTCGCATAGCTAGGGGCCCACACTCCGTCCGAGTGTCGCCTTGAAAGGGGGCCCACACTCAGTCCGAGTGTCGCCTAGCTAAAGGATCCACACTCCGTCCGCGTGGGGCCCACACTCCGTCCGACTGTCGCCTAGCTAGGGGGCCCACACTCTGTCTGAGTGTGGCCTAGCTAGGGGGCCCACACTCCGTCCGAGTGTCGCCTAGATAGGGCACCCACATTCCGTCCGAGTGTCGCCTAGCTAGGAGGCCCACACTCCGTCCGAGTGTCGCCTAGCTACGGGGCCCACACTCCGTCCGAGTGTCGCCTAGCTAGGGAGCCCACACTCCTTCGGAGTGTCGCCTAGCTAGGGGGCCCACACTCCGTCCGAGTGTCGCCTAGCAAGGGGGTCCACACTCCATCCGAGTGTCGCCTAGCTAGGGGGCCCACACTCCATCCGAGTGTCGCCCAGCTAGGGGGCCCACACTCCGTCCGAGTGTCGCCTAGCAATGGGGCCCACACTCCGTCCGAGTGTCGCCTAGTTAGGAGGCCCAAACTCCGTCCGAGTGTCGCCTAGCTAAGGGGCCCACACTCCGTCTGAGTGTCGCCTAGCTAGGGGGCCCACACTCCGTCCGAGTGTCTCCTAGCTAAAGGGCCCACACTCCGTCCGAGTGTCGCCTAGTTAGGGGGCCCACACTCCGTCCGAGTGTCGCCTAGCTAGGGGGCCCACACTCCGTCCGAATGTCGCCTAGCTAGGGGGCCCACACTCCATCCAAGTGTCGCCTAGCTAGGGGGCCCACACTCCGTCCGAGTGTCGCCTAGCTAAGGGGCCCACACTCCGTCCTAGTGTCGCGTAGCTAAGGGGCCCACACTCCGTCCGAGTGTCGCATAGCTAGGGGCCCACACTCCGTCCGAGTGTCGCCTTGAAAGGGGGTCCACACTCAGTCCGAGTGTCGCCTAGCTAAAGGATCCACACTCCTTCCGCGTGGGGCCCACACTCCGTCCGACTGTCGCCTAGCTAGGGGGCCCACACTCTGTCTGAGTGTGGCCTAGCTAGGGGGCCCACACTCCGTCCGAGTGTCGCCTAGATAGGGGACCCACACTCCGTCCGAGTGTCGCCTACTTAGGAGGCCCACACTCCGTCCGAGTGTCGCCTAGCTAGGGGGCCCACACTCCGTCCGAGTGTCACCTAGCTAGGGAGCCCACACTCCTTCGGAGTGTCGCCTAGCTAGGGGGCCCACACTCCGTCCGAGTGTCGCCTAGCAAGGGGGTCCACACTCCATCCGAGTGTCGCCTAGCTAGGGGGCCCACACTCCATCCGAGTGTCGCCTAGCTAGGGGGCCCACACTCCGTCCGAGTGTCGCCTAGCAATGGGGCCCACACTCCGTCCGAGTGTCGCCTAGTTAGGAGGCCCAAACTCCGTCCGAGTGTCGCCTAGCTAAGGGGCCCACACTCCGTCTGAGTGTCGCCTAGCTAGGGGGCCCACACTCCGTCCGAGTGTCTCCTAGCTAAAGGGCCCACACTCCGTCCGAGTGTCGCCTAGTTAGGGGGCCCACACTCCGTCCGAGTGTCGCCTAGCTAGGGGGCCCACACTCCGTCCGAATGTCGCCTAGCTAGGGGGCCCACACTCCGACCGAGTGTCGCCTAGCTAGGGGGCCCACACTCCGTCCGAGTGTCGCCTAGCTAAGGGGCCCACACTCCGTCCTAGTGTCGCCTAGCTAAGGAGCCCACACTCCGTCCGAGTGTCGCATAGCTAGGGACCCACACTCCGTCCGAGTGTCGCCTTGAAAGGGGGCCCACACTCCGTCCGAGTGTCGCCTAGCTAAAGGATCCACACTCCGTCCGCGTGGGGCCCACACTCCGTCCGACTGTCGCCTAGCTAGGGGGCCCACACTCCGTCTGAGTGTCGCCTAGCTAGGGGGCCCACACTCCGTCCTAGTGTCGCCTAGATAGGGGACCCACACTCCGTCCGAGTGTCGCCTAGCTAGGAGGCCCACACTCCGTCCGAGTGTCGCCTAGCTAGGGGGCCCACGCTCCGTCCGAGTGTCGCCTAGCTAGGGGGCCCACACTCCGTCCGAGTGTCGCCTAGCTAGGGGGCCCACAATCCGTCCGAGTGTCGACCTAGATAGGGGGCCCACACTCCGTCTGAGTGTCGCCTAGGTAGGGGGCGCACACTCAGTCCGAGTGTCGCCTAGCTAAGGGGCCCCCACTCCGTCCGAGTGTCGCCTAGCTAGGGGGCCCACACTCCGTCCGAGTGTCGCCTAGCAAGGGGGCCCACACTCCGTCCGAGTGTCGCCTAGCTAGGGGGCCAACACTCCGTCCGAGTGTCGCCTAGCTAGGGGGCCCACACTCCGTCAGAGTGTCGCCTAGCTAGGGGGCCCTCACTCCATCCGAGTGTCGGAAAGCTAGGGGATCCACACTCCGTCCAAGTGGGGCCCACACTCCGTCCGAGTGTCGCCTAGCTAGGGGGCCCACACTCCGTCAGAGTGTCGCCTAGCTAGGGGGGTCCTCACTCCATCTGAGTGTCGCCTAGCTAGGGGGCCCACACTCCGAGTGTCGCCTAGCTAGGGGGCCGACACTCCGTCCGAGTGTTGCCTAGCTAGGGGGCCCACACTCAGTCTGAGTGTCGCCTAGCAAGTGGGCACACACTCTGTCAGAGTGTCGCCTAGCTAGGAGGCCCACATTCCGTTCGAGTGTCGCCTAGCTAGGAGGCCCACACTCCGTCCGAGTGTCGCCTAGCTAGGGGGCCCACACTCCGTCCGAGTGTCGCCTAGCTAGGGGGACCACACTCCGTCCGAGTGTCGCCTAGATAGGGGACCCACACTCCGTCCGAGTGTCGCCTAGCTAGGAGGCCCACACTCCGTCCGAGTGTCGCCTAGCTAGGGGGCCCACACTCCGTCCGAGTATCGCCTAGCTAGGGGGCCCACACTCTGTCTGAATATCGCCTAGGTAGGGGGCCCACACTCAGTCCGAGTGTCGCCTAGCTAGGGGGCCCACACTCCGTCCGAGTGTCGCCTAGCTAGGGGGCCCACACTCCGTCCGAGTGTTGCCTAGCAAGGGGGTCCACACTCCTTCCGAGTGTCGCCTAGCTAGGGGGCCCACACTCCGTCCGAGTGTCGCCTAACTAGGGGCCCACACTCCGTCAGAGTGTCGCCTAGCTAGGGGGCCCTCACTCCATCCGAGTGTCGCATAGCTAGGGGATCCACACTCCGTCCGAGTGGGGCCCACACTCCGTCCGACTGTCGCCTAGCTAAGGGGCCCACACTCCGTCTGAGTGTCGCCTAGCTAGGGGGCCCACACTCCGTCCGAGTGTCTCCTAGCTAAAGGGCCCACACTCCGTCCGAGTGTCGCCTAGTTAGGGGGCCCACACTCCGTCCGAGTGTCGCCTAGCTAGGGGGCCCACACTCCGTCCGAATGTCGCCTAGCTAGGGGGCCCACACTCCATCCAAGTGTCGCCTAGCTAGGGGGCCCACACTCCGTCCGAGTGTCGCCTAGCTAAGGGGCCCACACTCTGTCCTAGTGTCGCGTAGCTAAGGGGCCCACACTCCGTCCGAGTGTCGCATAGCTAGGGGCCCACACTCCGTCCGAGTGTCGCCTTGAAAGGGGGCCCACACTCAGTCCGAGTGTCGCCTAGCTAAAGGATCCACACTCCGTCCACGTGGGGCCCACACTCCGTCCGACTGTCGCCTAGCTAGGGGGCCCACACTCTGTCTGAGTGTGGCCTAGCTAGGGGGCCCACACTCCGTCCGAGTGTCGCCTAGATAGGGGACCCACACTCCGTCTGAGTGTCGCCTAGCTAGGAGGCCCACACTCCGTCCGAGTGTCGCCTAGCTAGGGGGCCCACACTCCGTCCGAGTGTCGCCTAGCTAGGGAGCCCACACTCCTTCGGAGTGTCGCCTAGCTAGGGGGCCCACACTCCGTCCGAGTGTCGCCTAGCAAGGGGGTCCACACTCCATCCGAGTGTCGCCTAGCTAGGGGGCCCACACTCCGTCCGAGTGTCGCCTAGCAATGGGGCCCACACTCCGTCCGAGTGTCGCCTAGCTAAGCGGCCCACACTCCGTCTGAGTGTCGCCTAGCTAGGGGGCCCACACTCCGTCCGAGTGTCTCCTAGCTAAAGGGCCCACACTCCGTCCGAGTGTCGCCTAGTTAGGGGGCCCACACTCCGTCCGAGTGTCGCCTAGCTAGGAGGCCCACACTCCGTCCGAGTGTCGCCTAGCTAGGGGGCCCAAACTCCGTCCGAGTGTCGCCTAGCTAGGGGGCCCACACTCCGTCCGAGTGTCGCTTAGCTAGGGGGCCCACACTCCGTCCGAGTGTCGCCTAGCTAGGGAGCCCACACTCCTTCGGAGTGTCGCCTAGCTAAGGGGCCCACACTCCGTCCGAGTGTCGCCTAGCAAGGGGGTCCACACTCCATCCGAGTGTCGCCTAGCTAGGGGGCCCACACTCCATCCGAATGTCGCCTAGCTAGGGGGCCCACACTCCGTCCAAGTGTCGCCTAGCAATGGGGCCCACACTCCGTCCGAGTGTCGCCTAGCTAGGAGGCCCAAACTCCGTCCGAGTGTAGCCTAGCTAATGGGCCCACACTCCGTCTGAGTGTCGCCTAGCTAGGGGGCCCACACTCCGTCCAAGTGTCGCCTAGCTAGGGGGCCCACACTCCGTCCGAGTGTCGCCTAGCTAGGGGGCCCACACTCCGTCCGAGTGTCACCTAGCTTGGGGGCCCACACTCCGTCCGAGTGTCGCCTAGCTAGGGGCCCACACTCCGTCCGAGTGTCGCCTAGCTAGGGGGCCCACACTCCGTCCGAGTGTCGCCTCGCTAGGGGGCCCACACTCCGTCCGAGTAACGCCTAGCAAGGGGGCCCACACTACGTCCGAGTGTCGCCTAGCAAGGGGGCCCACACTCCGTCCGAGTGTCGCCTAGCTAGGGGGCCCACACTCCGTCCGAGTGTCGCCTAGCTAGGGGGCCCACACTCCGTCCGAGTGTCGCCTAGCTAGGGGGCCCACACTCCGTCCGAGTGTCGCCTAGCTTGGGGGCCCACACTCCGTCCGAGTGTCGCCTAGCTAGGGGGCCCACACTCCGTCCGAGTGTCGCCTAGCTAGGGGGCCCACACTCCGTCCGAGTGTCGCCTAGCTAGGGGGCCCACACTCCGTCCGAGTGTCGCCTAGCTAGGGGGCCCTCACTCCGTCCGAGTGTCGCCTAGCAAGGGGGCCCACACTCCGTCCGAGTGTCGCCTAGCTAGGGGGCCCAAACTCCGTCCGAGTGTCGCCTAGCTAGGGGGCCCACACTCCGTCCGAGTGTCGCTTAGCTAGGGGGCCCACACTCCGTCCGAGTGTCGCCTAGCTAGGGAGCCCACACTCCTTCGGAGTGTCGCCTAGCTAAGGGGCCCACACTCCGTCCGAGTGTCGCCTAGCAAGGGGGACCACACTCCATCCGAGTGTCGCCTAGCTAGGGGGCCCACACTCCATCCGAGTGTCGCCTAGCTAGGGGGCCCACACTCCGTCCAAGTGTCGCCTAGCAATGGGGCCCACACTCCGTCCGAGTGTCGCCTAGCTAGGAGGCCCAAACTCCGTCCGAGTGTAGCCTAGCTAATGGGCCCACACTCCGTCTGAGTGTCGCCTAGCTAGGGAGCCCACACTCCATCCAAGTGTCGCCTAGCTAGGGGGCCCACACTCCGTCCGAGTGTCGCCTAGCTAGGGGGCCCACACTCCGTCCGAGTGTCACCTAGCTTGGGGGCCCACACTCCGTCCGAGTGTCGCCTAGCTAGGGGCCCACACTCCGTCCGAGTGTCGCCTAGCTAGGGGGCCCACACTCCGTCTGAGTGTCGCCTCGCTAGGGGGCCCACACTCCGTCCGAGTAACGCCTAGCAAGGGGGCCCACACTACGTCCGAGTGTCGCCTAGCTAGGGGGCCCACACTCCGTCCGAGTGTCGCCTAGCTAGGGGGCCCACACTCCGTCCGAGTGTCGCCTAGCTAGGGGGCCCACACTCCGTCCGAGTGTCGCCTAGCTAGGGGGCCCACACTCCGTCCGAGTGTCGCCTAGCTAGGGGGCCCACACTCCGTCCGAGTGTCGCCTAGCTTGGGGGCCCACACTCCGTCCGAGTGTCGCCTAGCTAGGGGGCCCACACTCCGTCCGAGTGTCGCCTAGCTAGGGGGCCCTCACTCCGTCCGAGTGTCGCCTAGCAAGGGGGCCCACACTCCGTCCGAGTGTCGCCTAGCTAGGGTGCCCACACTCCGTCCGAGTGTCGCCTAGCAAGGGGGCCCACACTCCGTCCGAGTGTCACCTAGCAAGGGGGCCCACACTCCGTCCGAGTGTCGCCTAGCTAGGGGCCCACACTCCGTCCGAGTGTCGCCTAGCTAGGGGCCCACATTCCGTCCGAGTGTCGCCTAGCAAGGGGGCCCACACTCCGTCCGAGTGTCGCCTAGCTAGGGGGCCCACACTCCGTCCGAGTGTCGCCTAGCTAGGGGGCCCACACTCCGTCCGAGTGTCGCCTAGCAAGGGGGCCCACACTCCGTCCGAGTGTCGCCTAGCAAGGGGGCCCACACTCCGTCCGAGTGTCGCCTAGCTAGGGGCCCACACTCCGTCCGAGTGTCGCCTAGCTAGGGGCCCACACTCCGTCCGAGTGTCGCCTAGCTAGGGGCACACACTCCGTCAGAGTGTCGCCTAGCTAGGGAGCCCACACTCGGTCCGAGTGTCGCCTAGGTAGGGGGCCCACACTCGGTCTGAGTGTCGCCTAGCTAGGGGGCCCACACTCCGTCCGAGTGTCGCCTAGCTAGGGGGCCCACACTCCGTCCGAGTGTCGCCTAGCAATGGGGCCCACACTCCGTCCGAGTGTCGCCTAGCAATGGGGCCCACACTCTGTCCGAGTGTCGCCTAGCTAGGAGGCCCAAACTCCGTCCGAGTGTCGCCTAGCTAAGGGGCCCACACTCCGTCTGAGTGTCGCCTTGCTAGGGGGCCCACACTCCGTCCGAGTGTCTCCTAGCTAAAGGGCCCACACACCGTCCGAGTGTCGCCTAGTTAGGGGGCCCACACTCCGTCCGAGTGTCGCCTAGCTAGGGGGCCCACACTCCGTCCGAATGTCGCTTAGCTAGGGGGCCCACACTCCGTCCGAGTGTCGCCTAGCTAGGGGGACCACACTCCGTCCGAGTGTCGCCTAGCTAAGGGGCCCACACTCCGTCCGAGTGTCGCATAGCTAGGGGCCCACACTCCGTCCGAGTGTCGCCTTGAAAGGGGGCCCAAACTCCGTCCGAGTGTCACCTAGCTAAAGTATCCACACTCCGTCCGCGTGGGGCCCACACTCCGTCCAACTGTCGCCTAGCTAGGGGGCCCACACTCCGTCTGAGTGTCGCCTAGCTAGGGGCCCACACTCCGTCCGAGTGTCGCCTAGATAGGGGACCCACACTCCGTCCGAGTGTCGCCTAGCTAGGAGGCCCACACTCCGTCCGAGTGACGCCTAGCAAGGGGGCCCACACTACGTCCGAGTGTCGCCTAGCAAGGGGGCCCACACTCCGTCCGAGTGTCGCCTAGCTAGGGGGCCCACACTCCGTCCGAGTGTCGCCTAGCTAGGGGGCCCACACTCCGTCCGAGTGTCGCCTAGCTTGGGGGCCCACACGCCGTCCGAGTGTCGCCTAGCTAGGGGGCCCACACGCCGTCCTAGTGTCGCCTAGCTAGGGGGCCCACACTCCGTCCGAGTGTCGCCTAGCTAGGGGGCCCACACTCCGTCCGAGTGTCGCCTAGCTAGGGGGCCCACACTCCGTCCGAGAGTCGCCTAGCAAGGGGGCCCACACTCCGTCCAAGTGTCGCCTAGCTAGGGTGCCCACACTCCGTCCGAGTGTCACCTAGCAAGGGGGCCCACACTCCGTCCGAGTGTCGCCTAGCTAGGGGATCCACACTCCGTCCGAGTGTCGCCTAGCTAGGGGCCCACACTCCGTCCGAGTGTCGCCTAGCTAGGGGCCCACACTCCGTCCGAGTGTCGCCTAGCAAGGGGGCCCACACTCCGTCCGAGTGTCGCCTAGCAAGGGGGCCCACACTCCGTCCGAGTGTCGCCTAGCTAGGGGGCCCACACTCCGTCCGAGTGTCGCCTAGCTAGGGGGCCCACACTCAGTCCGAGTGTCGCCTAGCAAGGGGGCCCACACTCCGTCCGAGTGTCGCCTAGCTAGGGGATCCACACTCCGTCCGAGTGTCGCCTAGCTAGGGGCCCACACTCCGTCCGAGTGTCGCCTAGCTAGGGGCACACACTCCGTCAGAGTGTCGCCTAGCTAGGGAGCCCATACTCGGTCCGAGTGTCGCCTAGGTAGGGGGCCCACACTCGGTCCGAGTGTCGCCTAGCTAGGGGGCCCACACTCCGTCCGAGTGTCGCCTAGCTAGGAGGCCCACACTCCGTCCGAGTGTCGCCTAGCAATGGGGCCCACACTCCGTCCGAGTGTCGCCTAGCTAGGAGGCCCAAACTCCGTCCGAGTGTCGCCTAGCTAAGGGGCCCACACTCCGTCTGAGTGTCTCCTAGCTAGGGGGCCCACACTCCGTCCGAGTGTCACCTAGCTAAAGGATCCACACTCCGTCCGCGTGGGGCCCACACTCCGTCCGACTGTCGCCTAGCTAGGGGGCCCACACTCCGTCTGAGTGTCGCCTAGCTAGGGGGCCCACACTCCGTCCGAGTGTCGCCTAGATAGGGGACCCACACTCCGTCCGAGTGTCGCCTAGCTAGGAGGCCCACACTCCGTCCGAGTGTCGCCTAGCTAGGGGGCCAACACTCCGTCCGAGTGTCGCCTAGCTAGGGGGCCCACACTCCGTCCGAGTGTCGCCTAGCTTGGGGGCCCACACTCCGTCCGAGTGTCGCCTAGCTAGGGGGGTCATCACTCCATCTGAGTGTCACCTAGCTAGGGGGCCCACACTCCCAGTGTCGCCTAGCTAGGGGGCCCACACTCCGTCCGAGTGTCGCCTAGCTAGGGGGCCCACACTCAGTCTGAGTGTCGCCTAGCAAGTGGGCACACACTCAGTCTGAGTGTCGCCTAGCAAGTGGGCACATACTCCGTCAGAGTGTCGCCTAGCTAGGAGGCCCACACTCCGTCCGAGTGTCGCCTAGCTAGGGGGCCCACACTCCGTCCGAGTGTCGCCTAGCTAGGGGGCCCACACTCCGTCCGAGTGTCGCCTAGATAGGGGACCCACACTCCGTCCGAGTGTCGCCTAGATAGGGGACCCACACTCCGTCCGAGTGTCGCCTAGCTAGGAGGCCCCTAGCAAGGGGGCCCACACTCCGTCCGAGGGTCGCCTAGCTAGGGGGCCCACAATCCGTCCGAGTGTCGCCTAGCTAGGGGGCCCACACTCCGTCCGAGTGTCGCCTAGCTAGGGGGCCCACACTCCGTCTGAGTGTCGCCTAGCTAGGGGGCCCACACTCCGTCTGAGTGTCGCCTAGCTAGGAGGCCCACACTCCGTCCGAGTGTCGCCTAGCTAGGGGGCCCACACTCCTTCCGAATGTCGCCTAGCTAGGGGGCCCACACTCCGACCGAGTGTCGCCTAGCAAGGGGGTCCACACTCCATCCGAATGTCGCCTAGCTAGGGGGCCCACACTGCGTCCGAGTGTCGCCTAGCTAGGGGGCCCACACTCCGAGTGTCGCCTAGCTAGGGGGCCCACACTCCGTTCGAGTGTCGCCTAGCAAGGGGGCCCACACTCCGTCCGAGTGTCGCCAAGCTAAGGGGCCCACACTCCATCCGAGTGTCGCCTAGCTAGGTGGCCCACACTCCGTCCGAATGTCACCTAGCTAAGGGGCCCACACTCCGTCCTATTGTCGCCTAGCTAGGGGGCCCACACTCCGTCCGAGTGTCGCCTAGCATGGGGGCCCACACTCCGTCCGAGTGTCGCCTAGCTAGGGGATCCACACTCCGTCCGAGTGTCGTCTAGCTAGGGGCCCACACTCCGTCCGAGTGTCGCCTAGCTAGGGGTCCCATACTCCGTCCGAGTGTCGACTAGCAAGGGGGCCCACACTCCGTCCGAGTGTCGCCTAGCTAGAGGGCCCACACTCCGTCCGAGTGTCGCCTAGCTAGGGGGCCCACACTCCGTCCTAGTGTCGCCTAGCTAGGGGGCCCACACTCCGTCCTGGTGTCTCCTAGCAAGGGGGCCCACACTCCGTCCGAGTGTAGCCTAGCATGGGGGCCCACACTCCGTCCGAGTGTCGCCTAGCTAGGGGATCCACACTCCGTCCGAGTGTCGCCTAGCTAGGGGCCCACACTCCGTCCGAGTGTCGCCTAGCTAGGGGGCCCAAACTCCGTCCGAGTGTCGCCTAGCTAAGGGGCCCACACTCCATCCGAGTGTCGCCTAGCTAGGGGGCCCACACTCCGTCCGAGTGTCGCCTAGCTAGGGGGCCCACACTCCGTCCGAGTGTCGCCTAGCTAGGGGGCCCACACTCCGTCAGAGTGTCGCCTAGCTAGGGGGTCCTCACTCCATCTGAGTGTCGCCTAGCTAGGGGGCCCACACTCCGAGTGTCGCCTAGCTAGGGGGCCCACACTCCGTCCGAGTGTCGCCTAGCTAGGGGGCCCACACTCAGTCTGAGTGTCGCCTAGGAAGTGGGCACACACTCCGTCAGAGTGTCGCCTAGCTAGGGAGCCCACACTCGGTCCGAGTGTCGCCTAGGTAGGGGGGCCACACTCGGTCTGAGTGTCGCCTAGCTAGGGGGCCCACACTTCGTCCGAGTGTCGCCTAGCTAGGGGGCCCACACTCCGTCCGATTGTCGCCTAGCTAGGGAGCCCACACTCCTTCGGAGTGTCGCCTAGCTAGGGGGCCCACACTCCGTCCGAGTGTCGCCTAGCAAGGGGGTCCACACTCCATCTGAGTGTCTCCTAGCTAGGGGGCCCACACTCCATCCGAGTGTCGCCTAGCTAGGGGGCCCACACTCCGTCTGACTGTCGCCTAGCAATGGTGCCCACACTCCGTCCGAGTGTCGCCTAGCTAGGAGGCCCAAACTCCGTCCGAGTGTAGCCTAGCTAATGGGCCCACACTCCGTCCGAGTGTCGCCTAGCTAGGGGGCCCACACTCCGTCCGAGTGTCGCCTAGCTAGGGGGCCCACACTCCGTCCGAGTGTCGCCTAGCTAGGGGGGCCCACACTCCGTCCGAGTGTCGCCTAGCTTGGGGGCCCACACTCCGTCCGAGTGTCGCCTAGCTAGGGGCCCACACTCCGTCCGAGTGTCGCCTAGCTAGGGGGCCCACACTCCGTCCGAGTGTCGCCTCGCTAGGGGGCCCACACTCCGTCCGAGTGACGCCTAGCAAGGGGGCCCACACTACGTCCGAGTGTCGCCTAGCAAGGGGGCCCACACTCCGTCCGAGTGTCGCCTAGCTAGGGGGCCCACACTCCGTCCGAGTGTCACCTAGCTAGGGGGCCCACACTCCATCCGAGTGTCGCCTAGCTTGGGGGCCCACACTCCGTCCGAGTGTCGCCTAGCTAGGGGGCCCACACTCCGTCCGAGTGTCGCCTAGCTAGGGGACCCACACTCCGTCCGAGTGTCGCCTAGCTAGGAGGCCCACACTCCGTCCGAGTGACGCCTAGCAAGGGGGCCCACACTACGTCCGAGTGTCGCCTAGCAAGGGGGCCCACACTCCGTCCGAGTGTCGCCTAGCTAGGGGGCCCACACTCCGTCCGATTGTCGCCTAGCTAGGGGGCCCACACTCCGTCCGAGTGTCGCCTAGCTTGGGGGCCCACACTCCGTCCGAGTGTCGCCTAGCTAGGGAGCCAACACTCGGTCCGAGTGTCGCCTAGGTAGGGGGGCCACACTCGGTCTGAGTGTCGCCTAGCTAGGGGGCCCACACTCCGTCCGAGTGTCACCTAGCTAGGAGGCCCACACTCCGTCCGAGTGTCGCCTAGCTAGGAGGCCCACACTCCGTCCGAGTGACGCCTAGCAAGGGGGCCCACACTACGTCCGAGTGTCGCCTAGCAAGGGGGCCCACACTCCGTCCGAGTGTCGCCTAGCTAGGGGGCCCACACACTCCGTCCGATTGTCGCCTAGCTAGGGGGCCCACACTCCGTCCGAGTGTCGCCTAGCTTGGGGGCCCACACTCCGTCCGAGTGTCGCCTAGCTAGGGAGCCAACACTCGGTCCGAGTGTCGCCTAGGTAGGGGGGCCACACTCGGTCTGAGTGTCGCCTAGCTTGGGGGCCCACACTCACTCCGAGTGTCGCCTAGCTAGGGGCCCACACTCCGTCCGAGTGTCGCCTAGCTAGGGGGCCCACACTCCTTCCGAGTGTCGCCTCGCTAGGGGGCCCACACTCCGTCCGAGTGACGCCTAGCAAGGGGGCCCACACTACGTCCGAGTGTCGCCTAGCAAGGGGGACCACACTCCGTCCGAGTGTCGCCTAGCTAGGGGGCCCACACTCCGTCCGAGTGTCACCTAGCTAGGGGGCCCACACTCCATCCGAGTGTCGCCTAGCTTGGGGGCCCACACTCCGTCCGAGTGTCGCCTAGCTAGGGGGCCCACACTCCGTCCGAGTGTCGCCTAGCTAGGAGGCCCACACTCCGTCCGAGTGACGCCTAGCAAGGGGGCCCACACTACGTCCGAGTGTCGCCTAGCAAGGGGGCCCACACTCCGTCCGAGTGTCGCCTAGCTAGAGGGCCCACACTCCGTCCGAGTGTCGCCTAGCTAGGGGGCCCACACTCCGTCCGAGTGTCGCCTAGCTTGGGGGCCCACACTCCGTCCGAGTGTCGCCTAGCTAGGGGGCCCACACTCCGTCCGAGTGTCGCCTAGCTAGGGGGCCCACACTCCGTCCGAGTGTCGCCTAGCTAGGGGGCCCACACTCCGTCCGAGTGTCGCCTAGCTAGGGGGCCCACACTCCGTCCGAATGTCGCTTAGCTAGGGGGCCCACACTCCGTCCGAGTGTCGCCTAGCTAGGGGGCCCACACTCCGTCCGAGTGTCGCCTAGCAAGGGGGCCCACACTCCGTCCGAGTGTCGCCTAGCTAGGGGGCCAACACTCCGTCCGAGTGTCGCCTAGCTAGGGGGCCCACACTCCGTCCGAGTGTCGCCTAGCTTGGGGGCCCACACTCCGTCCGAGTGTCGCCTAGCTACGGGGCCCACACTCCGTCCGAGTGTCGCATAGCTAGGGGATCCACACTCCGTCCGAGTGGGGCCCACACTCCGTCCGAGTGTCGCCTAGCTAGGGGGCCCACACTCCGTCAGAGTGTCGCCTAGCTAGGGGGGTCATCACTCCATCTGAGTGTCGCCTAGCTAGGGGACCCACACTCCCAGTGTCGCCTAGCTAGGGGGCCCACACTCCGTCCGAGTGTCTCCTAGCTAGGGGGCCCACACTCAGTCTGAGTGTCGCCTAGCAAGTGGGCACACACTCCGTCAGAGTGTCGCCTAGCTAGGGGGCCCACACTCCGTTCCAGTGTCGCCTAGCTAGGAGGCCCACACTCCGTCCGAGTGTCGCCTAGCTAGGGGGCCCACACTCCGTCCGAGTGTCGCCTAGCTAGGGGGCCCACACTCCGTCCGAGTGTCGTCTAGCTAGGGGGCCCACACTCCGTCCGAGTGTCGCCTAGCTAGGGGCCCACACTCCGTCCGAGTGTCGCCTAGCTAGGGGGCCCACACTCCGTCCGAGTGTGGCCTCGCTAGGGGGCCCACACTCCGTCCGAGTGACGCCTAGCAAGGGGGCCCACACTACGTCCGAGTGTCGCCTAGCTAGGGGCCCACACTCCGTCCGAGTGTCGCCTAGCTAGGGGGCCCAAACTCCGTCCGAGTGTCGCCTAGCTAAGGGGCCCACACTCCGTCCAAGTGTCGCCTAGCTAGGGGGCCCACACTCCGTCCGAGTGTCGCCTAGCTAGGGGGCCCACACTCCGTCCGAGTGTCGCCTAGCTAGGGGGCCCACACTCCGTCAGAGTGTCGCCTAGCTAGGGGGTCCTCACTCCATCTGAGTGTCGCCTAGCTAGGGGGCCCACACTCCGAGTGTCGCCTAGCTAGGGGGCCCACACTCCGTCCGAGTGTCGCCTAGCTAGGGGGCCCACACTCAGTCTGAGTGTCGCCTAGGAAGTGGGCACACACTCCGTCAGAGTGTCGCCTAGCTAGGGAGCCCACACTCGGTCCGAGTGTCGCCTAGGTAGGGGGGCCACACTCGGTCTGAGTGTCGCCTAGCTAGGGGGCCCACACTCCGTCCGAGTGTCGCCTAGCTAGGGGGCCCACACTCCGTCCGATTGTCGCCTAGCTAGGGAGCCCACACTCCTTCGGAGTGTCGCCTAGCTAGGGGGCCCACACTCCGTCCGAGTGTCGCCTAGCAAGGGGGTCCACACTCCATCCGAGTGTCTCCTAGCTAGGGGGCCCACACTCCATCCGAGTGTCGCCTAGCTAGGGGGCCCACACTCCGTCTGACTGTCGCCTAGCAATGGTGCCCACACTCCGTCCGAGTGTCGCCTAGCTAGGAGGCCCAAACTCCGTCCGAGTGTAGCCTAGCTAATGGGCCCACACTCCGTCCGAGTGTCGCCTAGCTAGGGGGCCCACACTCCGTCCGAATGTCGCTTAGCTAGGGGGCCCACACTCCGTCCGAGTGTCGCCTAGCTAGGGGGCCCACACTCCGTCCGAGTGTCGCCTAGCAAGGGGGCCCACACTCCGTCCGAGTGTCGCCTAGCTAGGGGGCCAACACTCCGTCCGAGTGTCGCCTAGCTAGGGGGCCCACACTCCGTCCGAGTGTCGCCTAGCTTGGGGGCCCACACTCCGTCCGAGTGTCGCCTAGCTACGGGGCCCACACTCCGTCCGAGTGTCGCATAGCTAGGGGATCCACACTCCGTCCGAGTGGGGCCCACACTCCGTCCGAGTGTCGCCTAGCTAGGGGGCCCACACTCCGTCAGAGTGTCGCCTAGCTAGGGGGGTCATCACTCCATCTGAGTGTCGCCTAGCTAGGGGACCCACACTCCCAGTGTCGCCTAGCTAGGGGGCCCACACTCCGTCCGAGTGTCTCCTAGCTAGGGGGCCCACACTCAGTCTGAGTGTCGCCTAGCAAGTGGGCACACACTCCGTCAGAGTGTCGCCTAGCTAGGGGGCCCACACTCCGTCCGAGTGTCGCCTAGCTAGGGGGCCCACACTCCGTCCGAGTGTCGCCTAGCTAGGGGGCCCACACTCCGTCCGAGTGTCGTCTAGCTAGGGGGCCCACACTCCGTCCGAGTGTCGCCTAGCTAGGGGCCCACACTCCGTCCGAGTGTCGCCTAGCTAGGGGGCCCACACTCCGTCCGAGTGTGGCCTCGCTAGGGGGCCCACACTCCGTCCGAGTGACGCCTAGCAAGGGGGCCCACACTACGTCCGAGTGTCGCCTAGCTAGGGGGCCCACACTCCGTCCGAATGTCGCCTAGCTTGGGGGCCCACTCTCCGTCCGAGTGTCGCCTAGCTAGGGGGCCCACACTCCGTCCGAGTGTCGCCTAGCTAGGGGGCCCACACTCCGTCTGAGTGTCGCCTAGCTAGGGGCCCACACTCCGTCCGAGTGTCGCCTAGATAGGGGACCCACACTCCGTCCGAGTGTCGCCTAGCTAGGGGGCCCACACTCCGTCCGAGTGTCGCCTAGCTAGGGGGCCCACACTCCGTCCGAGTGTCGCCTAGCTAGGGGGCCCACACTCCGTCCGAGTGTCGCCTAGCTAGGGGGGCCCACACTCCGTCCGAGTGTCGCCTAGCTTGGGGGCCCACACTCCGTCCGAGTGTCGCCTAGCTAGGGGCCCACACTCCGTCCGAGTGTCGCCTAGCTAGGGGGCCCACACTCCGTCCGAGTGTCGCCTCGCTAGGGGGCCCACACTCCGTCCGAGTGACGCCTAGCAAGGGGGCCCACACTACGTCCGAGTGTCGCCTAGCAAGGGGGCCCACACTCCGTCCGAGTGTCGCCTAGCTAGGGGGCCCACACTCCGTCCGAGTGTCACCTAGCTAGGGGGCCCACACTCCATCCGAGTGTCGCCTAGCTTGGGGGCCCACACTCCGTCCGAGTGTCGCCTAGCTAGGGGGCCCACACTCCGTCCGAGTGTCGCCTAGCTAGGAGGCCCACACTCCGTCCGAGTGACGCCTAGCAAGGGGGCCCACACTACGTCCGAGTGTCGCCTAGCAAGGGGGCCCACACTCCGTCCGAGTGTCGCCTAGCTAGGGGGCCCACACTCCGTCCGATTGTCGCCTAGCTAGGGGGCCCACACTCCGTCCGAGTGTCGCCTAGCTTGGGGGCCCACACTCCGTCCGAGTGTCGCCTAGCTAGGGAGCCAACACTCGGTCCGAGTGTCGCCTAGGTAGGGGGGCCACACTCGGTCTGAGTGTCGCCTAGCTAGGGGGCCCACACTCCGTCCGAGTGTCACCTAGCTAGGAGGCCCACACTCCGTCCGAGTGTCGCCTAGCTAGGAGGCCCACACTCCGTCCGAGTGACGCCTAGC
This sequence comes from Dendrobates tinctorius, assembly GCF_039654945.1. Classification (NCBI taxonomy): domain Eukaryota; kingdom Metazoa; phylum Chordata; class Amphibia; order Anura; family Dendrobatidae; genus Dendrobates; species Dendrobates tinctorius. The sequence continues at coordinate 732,200 of NW_027362175.1, read as the reverse complement.
AAGGGGGCCCACACTACGTCCGAGTGTCGCCTAGCAAGGGGGCCCACACTCCGTCCGAGTGTCGCCTAGCTAGGGGGCCCACACTCCGTCCGATTGTCGCCTAGCTAGGGGGCCCACACTCCGTCCGAGTGTCGCCTAGCTTGGGGGCCCACACTCCGTCCGAGTGTCGCCTAGCTAGGGAGCCAACACTCGGTCCGAGTGTCGCCTAGGTAGGGGGGCCACACTCGGTCTGAGTGTCGCCTAGCTTGGGGGCCCACACTCACTCCGAGTGTCGCCTAGCTAGGGGCCCACACTCCGTCCGAGTGTCGCCTAGCTAGGGGGCCCACACTCCTTCCGAGTGTCGCCTCGCTAGGGGGCCCACACTCCGTCCGAGTGACGCCTAGCAAGGGGGCCCACACTACGTCCGAGTGTCGCCTAGCAAGGGGGACCACACTCCGTCCGAGTGTCGCCTAGCTAGGGGGCCCACACTCCGTCCGAGTGTCACCTAGCTAGGGGGCCCACACTCCATCCGAGTGTCGCCTAGCTTGGGGGCCCACACTCCGTCCGAGTGTCGCCTAGCTAGGGGGCCCACACTCCGTCCGAGTGTCGCCTAGCTAGGAGGCCCACACTCCGTCCGAGTGACGCCTAGCAAGGGGGCCCACACTACGTCCGAGTGTCGCCTAGCAAGGGGGCCCACACTCCGTCCGAGTGTCGCCTAGCTAGAGGGCCCACACTCCGTCCGAGTGTCGCCTAGCTAGGGGGCCCACACTCCGTCCGAGTGTCGCCTAGCTTGGGGGCCCACACTCCGTCCGAGTGTCGCCTAGCTAGGGGGCCCACACTCCGTCCGAGTGTCGCCTAGCTAGGGGGCCCACACTCCGTCCGAGTGTCGCCTAGCTAGGGGGCCCACACTCCGTCCGAGTGTCGCCTAGCTAGGGGGCCCACACTCCGTCCGAATGTCGCTTAGCTAGGGGGCCCACACTCCGTCCGAGTGTCGCCTAGCTAGGGGGCCCACACTCCGTCCGAGTGTCGCCTAGCAAGGGGGCCCACACTCCGTCCGAGTGTCGCCTAGCTAGGGGGCCAACACTCCGTCCGAGTGTCGCCTAGCTAGGGGGCCCACACTCCGTCCGAGTGTCGCCTAGCTTGGGGGCCCACACTCCGTCCGAGTGTCGCCTAGCTAGGGGGTCCTCACTCCATCTGAGTGTCGCCTAGCTAGGGGGCCCACACTCCGAGTGTCGCCTAGCTAGGGGGCCCACACTCCGTCCGAGTGTCGCCTAGCTAGGGGGCCCACACTCAGTCTGAGTGTCGCCTAGGAAGTGGGCACACACTCCGTCAGAGTGTCGCCTAGCTAGGGAGCCCACACTCGGTCCGAGTGTCGCCTAGGTAGGGGGGCCACACTCGGTCTGAGTGTCGCCTAGCTAGGGGGCCCACACTCCGTCCGAGTGTCGCCTAGCTAGGGGGCCCACACTCCGTCCGATTGTCGCCTAGCTAGGGAGCCCACACTCCTTCGGAGTGTCGCCTAGCTAGGGGGCCCACACTCCGTCCGAGTGTCGCCTAGCAAGGGGGTCCACACTCCATCTGAGTGTCTCCTAGCTAGGGGGCCCACACTCCATCCGAGTGTCGCCTAGCTAGGGGGCCCACACTCCGTCTGACTGTCGCCTAGCAATGGTGCCCACACTCCGTCCGAGTGTCGCCTAGCTAGGAGGCCCAAACTCCGTCCGAGTGTAGCCTAGCTAATGGGCCCACACTCCGTCCGAGTGTCGCCTAGCTAGGGGGCCCACACTCCGTCCGAGTGTCGCCTAGCTAGGGGGCCCACACTCCGTCCGAGTGTCGCCTAGCTAGGGGGGCCCACACTCCGTCCGAGTGTCGCCTAGCTTGGGGGCCCACACTCCGTCCGAGTGTCGCCTAGCTAGGGGCCCACACTCCGTCCGAGTGTCGCCTAGCTAGGGGGCCCACACTCCGTCCGAGTGTCGCCTCGCTAGGGGGCCCACACTCTGTCCGAGTGACGCCTAGCAAGGGGGCCCACACTACGTCCGAGTGTCGCCTAGCAAGGGGGCCCACACTCCGTCCGAGTGTCGCCTAGCTAGGGGGCCCACACTCCGTCCGAGTGTCACCTAGCTAGGGGGCCCACACTCCATCCGAGTGTCGCCTAGCTTGGGGGCCCACACTCCGTCCGAGTGTCGCCTAGCTAGGGGGCCCACACTCCGTCCGAGTGTCGCCTAGCTAGGGGACCCACACTCCGTCCGAGTGTCGCCTAGCTAGGAGGCCCACACTCCGTCCGAGTGACGCCTAGCAAGGGGGCCCACACTACGTCCGAGTGTCGCCTAGCAAGGGGGCCCACACTCCGTCCGAGTGTCGCCTAGCTAGGGGGCCCACACTCCGTCCGATTGTCGCCTAGCTAGGGGGCCCACACTCCGTCCGAGTGTCGCCTAGCTTGGGGGCCCACACTCCGTCCGAGTGTCGCCTAGCTAGGGAGCCAACACTCGGTCCGAGTGTCGCCTAGGTAGGGGGGCCACACTCGGTCTGAGTGTCGCCTAGCTAGGGGGCCCACACTCCGTCCGAGTGTCACCTAGCTAGGAGGCCCACACTCCGTCCGAGTGTCGCCTAGCTAGGAGGCCCACACTCCGTCCGAGTGACGCCTAGCAAGGGGGCCCACACTACGTCCGAGTGTCGCCTAGCAAGGGGGCCCACACTCCGTCCGAGTGTCGCCTAGCTAGGGGGCCCACACTCCGTCCGATTGTCGCCTAGCTAGGGGGCCCACACTCCGTCCGAGTGTCGCCTAGCTTGGGGGCCCACACTCCGTCCGAGTGTCGCCTAGCTAGGGAGCCAACACTCGGTCCGAGTGTCGCCTAGGTAGGGGGGCCACACTCGGTCTGAGTGTCGCCTAGCTTGGGGGCCCACACTCACTCCGAGTGTCGCCTAGCTAGGGGCCCACACTCCGTCCGAGTGTCGCCTAGCTAGGGGGCCCACACTCCTTCCGAGTGTCGCCTCGCTAGGGGGCCCACACTCCGTCCGAGTGACGCCTAGCAAGGGGGCCCACACTACGTCCGAGTGTCGCCTAGCAAGGGGGACCACACTCCGTCCGAGTGTCGCCTAGCTAGGGGGCCCACACTCCGTCCGAGTGTCACCTAGCTAGGGGGCCCACACTCCATCCGAGTGTCGCCTAGCTTGGGGGCCCACACTCCGTCCGAGTGTCGCCTAGCTAGGGGGCCCACACTCCGTCCGAGTGTCGCCTAGCTAGGAGGCCCACACTCCGTCCGAGTGACGCCTAGCAAGGGGGCCCACACTACGTCCGAGTGTCGCCTAGCAAGGGGGCCCACACTCCGTCCGAGTGTCGCCTAGCTAGAGGGCCCACACTCCGTCCGAGTGTCGCCTAGCTAGGGGGCCCACACTCCGTCCGAGTGTCGCCTAGCTTGGGGGCCCACACTCCGTCCGAGTGTCGCCTAGCTAGGGGGCCCACACTCCGTCCGAGTGTCGCCTAGCTAGGGGGCCCACACTCCGTCCGAGTGTCGCCTAGCTAGGGGGCCCACACTCCGTCCGAGTGTCGCCTAGCTAGGGGGCCCACACTCCGTCCGAATGTCGCTTAGCTAGGGGGCCCACACTCCGTCCGAGTGTCGCCTAGCTAGGGGGCCCACACTCCGTCCGAGTGTCGCCTAGCAAGGGGGCCCACACTCCGTCCGAGTGTCGCCTAGCTAGGGGGCCAACACTCCGTCCGAGTGTCGCCTAGCTAGGGGGCCCACACTCCGTCCGAGTGTCGCCTAGCTTGGGGGCCCACACTCCGTCCGAGTGTCGCCTAGCTACGGGGCCCACACTCCGTCCGAGTGTCGCATAGCTAGGGGATCCACACTCCGTCCGAGTGGGGCCCACACTCCGTCCGAGTGTCGCCTAGCTAGGGGGCCCACACTCCGTCAGAGTGTCGCCTAGCTAGGGGGGTCATCACTCCATCTGAGTGTCGCCTAGCTAGGGGACCCACACTCCCAGTGTCGCCTAGCTAGGGGGCCCACACTCCGTCCGAGTGTCTCCTAGCTAGGGGGCCCACACTCAGTCTGAGTGTCGCCTAGCAAGTGGGCACACACTCCGTCAGAGTGTCGCCTAGCTAGGGGGCCCACACTCCGTTCCAGTGTCGCCTAGCTAGGAGGCCCACACTCCGTCCGAGTGTCGCCTAGCTAGGGGGCCCACACTCCGTCCGAGTGTCGCCTAGCTAGGGGGCCCACACTCCGTCCGAGTGTCGTCTAGCTAGGGGGCCCACACTCCGTCCGAGTGTCGCCTAGCTAGGGGCCCACACTCCGTCCGAGTGTCGCCTAGCTAGGGGGCCCACACTCCGTCCGAGTGTGGCCTCGCTAGGGGGCCCACACTCCGTCCGAGTGACGCCTAGCAAGGGGGCCCACACTACGTCCGAGTGTCGCCTAGCTAGGGGCCCACACTCCGTCCGAGTGTCGCCTAGCTAGGGGGCCCAAACTCCGTCCGAGTGTCGCCTAGCTAAGGGGCCCACACTCCGTCCAAGTGTCGCCTAGCTAGGGGGCCCACACTCCGTCCGAGTGTCGCCTAGCTAGGGGGCCCACACTCCGTCCGAGTGTCGCCTAGCTAGGGGGCCCACACTCCGTCAGAGTGTCGCCTAGCTAGGGGGTCCTCACTCCATCTGAGTGTCGCCTAGCTAGGGGGCCCACACTCCGAGTGTCGCCTAGCTAGGGGGCCCACACTCCGTCCGAGTGTCGCCTAGCTAGGGGGCCCACACTCAGTCTGAGTGTCGCCTAGGAAGTGGGCACACACTCCGTCAGAGTGTCGCCTAGCTAGGGAGCCCACACTCGGTCCGAGTGTCGCCTAGGTAGGGGGGCCACACTCGGTCTGAGTGTCGCCTAGCTAGGGGGCCCACACTCCGTCCGAGTGTCGCCTAGCTAGGGGGCCCACACTCCGTCCGATTGTCGCCTAGCTAGGGAGCCCACACTCCTTCGGAGTGTCGCCTAGCTAGGGGGCCCACACTCCGTCCGAGTGTCGCCTAGCAAGGGGGTCCACACTCCATCCGAGTGTCTCCTAGCTAGGGGGCCCACACTCCATCCGAGTGTCGCCTAGCTAGGGGGCCCACACTCCGTCTGACTGTCGCCTAGCAATGGTGCCCACACTCCGTCCGAGTGTCGCCTAGCTAGGAGGCCCAAACTCCGTCCGAGTGTAGCCTAGCTAATGGGCCCACACTCCGTCCGAGTGTCGCCTAGCTAGGGGGCCCACACTCCGTCCGAATGTCGCTTAGCTAGGGGGCCCACACTCCGTCCGAGTGTCGCCTAGCTAGGGGGCCCACACTCCGTCCGAGTGTCGCCTAGCAAGGGGGCCCACACTCCGTCCGAGTGTCGCCTAGCTAGGGGGCCAACACTCCGTCCGAGTGTCGCCTAGCTAGGGGGCCCACACTCCGTCCGAGTGTCGCCTAGCTTGGGGGCCCACACTCCGTCCGAGTGTCGCCTAGCTACGGGGCCCACACTCCGTCCGAGTGTCGCATAGCTAGGGGATCCACACTCCGTCCGAGTGGGGCCCACACTCCGTCCGAGTGTCGCCTAGCTAGGGGGCCCACACTCCGTCAGAGTGTCGCCTAGCTAGGGGGGTCATCACTCCATCTGAGTGTCGCCTAGCTAGGGGACCCACACTCCCAGTGTCGCCTAGCTAGGGGGCCCACACTCCGTCCGAGTGTCTCCTAGCTAGGGGGCCCACACTCAGTCTGAGTGTCGCCTAGCAAGTGGGCACACACTCCGTCAGAGTGTCGCCTAGCTAGGGGGCCCACACTCCGTCCGAGTGTCGCCTAGCTAGGGGGCCCACACTCCGTCCGAGTGTCGCCTAGCTAGGGGGCCCACACTCCGTCCGAGTGTCGTCTAGCTAGGGGGCCCACACTCCGTCCGAGTGTCGCCTAGCTAGGGGCCCACACTCCGTCCGAGTGTCGCCTAGCTAGGGGGCCCACACTCCGTCCGAGTGTGGCCTCGCTAGGGGGCCCACACTCCGTCCGAGTGACGCCTAGCAAGGGGGCCCACACTACGTCCGAGTGTCGCCTAGCTAGGGGGCCCACACTCCGTCCGAATGTCGCCTAGCTTGGGGGCCCACTCTCCGTCCGAGTGTCGCCTAGCTAGGGGGCCCACACTCCGTCCGAGTGTCGCCTAGCTAGGGGGCCCACACTCCGTCTGAGTGTCGCCTAGCTAGGGGCCCACACTCCGTCCGAGTGTCGCCTAGATAGGGGACCCACACTCCGTCCGAGTGTCGCCTAGCTAGGGGGCCCACACTCCGTCCGAGTGTCGCCTAGCTAGGGGGCCCACACTCCGTCCGAGTGTCGCCTAGCTAGGGGGCCCACACTCCGTCCGAGTGTCGCCTAGCTAGGGGGGCCCACACTCCGTCCGAGTGTCGCCTAGCTTGGGGGCCCACACTCCGTCCGAGTGTCGCCTAGCTAGGGGCCCACACTCCGTCCGAGTGTCGCCTAGCTAGGGGGCCCACACTCCGTCCGAGTGTCGCCTCGCTAGGGGGCCCACACTCCGTCCGAGTGACGCCTAGCAAGGGGGCCCACACTACGTCCGAGTGTCGCCTAGCAAGGGGGCCCACACTCCGTCCGAGTGTCGCCTAGCTAGGGGGCCCACACTCCGTCCGAGTGTCACCTAGCTAGGGGGCCCACACTCCATCCGAGTGTCGCCTAGCTTGGGGGCCCACACTCCGTCCGAGTGTCGCCTAGCTAGGGGGCCCACACTCCGTCCGAGTGTCGCCTAGCTAGGAGGCCCACACTCCGTCCGAGTGACGCCTAGCAAGGGGGCCCACACTACGTCCGAGTGTCGCCTAGCAAGGGGGCCCACACTCCGTCCGAGTGTCGCCTAGCTAGGGGGCCCACACTCCGTCCGATTGTCGCCTAGCTAGGGGGCCCACACTCCGTCCGAGTGTCGCCTAGCTTGGGGGCCCACACTCCGTCCGAGTGTCGCCTAGCTAGGGAGCCAACACTCGGTCCGAGTGTCGCCTAGGTAGGGGGGCCACACTCGGTCTGAGTGTCGCCTAGCTAGGGGGCCCACACTCCGTCCGAGTGTCACCTAGCTAGGAGGCCCACACTCCGTCCGAGTGTCGCCTAGCTAGGAGGCCCACACTCCGTCCGAGTGACGCCTAGCAAGGGGGCCCACACTACGTCCGAGTGTCGCCTAGCAAGGGGGCCCACACTCCGTCCGAGTGTCGCCTAGCTAGGGGGCCCACACTCCGTCCGATTGTCGCCTAGCTAGGGGGCCCACACTCCGTCCGAGTGTCGCCTAGCTTGGGGGCCCACACTCCGTCCGAGTGTCGCCTAGCTAGGGAGCCAACACTCGGTCCGAGTGTCGCCTAGGTAGGGGGGCCACACTCGGTCTGAGTGTCGCCTAGCTTGGGGGCCCACACTCACTCCGAGTGTCGCCTAGCTAGGGGCCCACACTCCGTCCGAGTGTCGCCTAGCTAGGGGGCCCACACTCCTTCCGAGTGTCGCCTCGCTAGGGGGCCCACACTCCGTCCGAGTGACGCCTAGCAAGGGGGCCCACACTACGTCCGAGTGTCGCCTAGCAAGGGGGACCACACTCCGTCCGAGTGTCGCCTAGCTAGGGGGCCCACACTCCGTCCGAGTGTCACCTAGCTAGGGGGCCCACACTCCATCCGAGTGTCGCCTAGCTTGGGGGCCCACACTCCGTCCGAGTGTCGCCTAGCTAGGGGGCCCACACTCCGTCCGAGTGTCGCCTAGCTAGGAGGCCCACACTCCGTCCGAGTGACGCCTAGCAAGGGGGCCCACACTACGTCCGAGTGTCGCCTAGCAAGGGGGCCCACACTCCGTCCGAGTGTCGCCTAGCTAGAGGGCCCACACTCCGTCCGAGTGTCGCCTAGCTAGGGGGCCCACACTCCGTCCGAGTGTCGCCTAGCTTGGGGGCCCACACTCCGTCCGAGTGTCGCCTAGCTAGGGGGCCCACACTCCGTCCGAGTGTCGCCTAGCTAGGGGGCCCACACTCCGTCCGAGTGTCGCCTAGCTAGGGGGCCCACACTCCGTCCGAGTGTCGCCTAGCTAGGGGGCCCACACTCCGTCCGAATTTCGCTTAGCTAGGGGGCCCACACTCCGTCCGAGTGTCGCCTAGCTAGGGGGCCCACACTCCGTCCGAGTGTCGCCTAGCAAGGGGGCCCACACTCCGTCCGAGTGTCGCCTAGCTAGGGGGCCAACACTCCGTCCGAGTGTCGCCTAGCTAGGGGGCCCACACTCCGTCCGAGTGTCGCCTAGCTTGGGGGCCCACACTCCGTCCGAGTGTCGCCTAGCTACGGGGCCCACACTCCGTCCGAGTGTCGCATAGCTAGGGGATCCACACTCCGTCCGAGTGGGGCCCACACTCCGTCCGAGTGTCGCCTAGCTAGGGGGCCCACACTCCGTCAGAGTGTCGCCTAGCTAGGGGGGTCATCACTCCATCTGAGTGTCGCCTAGCTAGGGGACCCACACTCCCAGTGTCGCCTAGCTAGGGGGCCCACACTCCGTCCGAGTGTCTCCTAGCTAGGGGGCCCACACTCAGTCTGAGTGTCGCCTAGCAAGTGGGCACACACTCCGTCAGAGTGTCGCCTAGCTAGGGGGCCCACACTCCGTTCCAGTGTCGCCTAGCTAGGAGGCCCACACTCCGTCCGAGTGTCGCCTAGCTAGGGGGCCCACACTCCGTCCGAGTGTCGCCTAGCTAGGGGGCCCACACTCCGTCCGAGTGTCGTCTAGCTAGGGGGCCCACACTCCGTCCGAGTGTCGCCTAGCTAGGGGCCCACACTCCGTCCGAGTGTCGCCTAGCTAGGGGGCCCACACTCCGTCCGAGTGTGGCCTCGCTAGGGGGCCCACACTCCGTCCGAGTGACGCCTAGCAAGGGGGCCCACACTACGTCCGAGTGTCGCCTAGCTAGGGGCCCACACTCCGTCCGAGTGTCGCCTAGCTAGGGGGCCCAAACTCCGTCCGAGTGTCGCCTAGCTAAGGGGCCCACACTCCGTCCGAGTGTCGCCTAGCTAGGGGGCCCACACTCCGTCCGAGTGTCGCCTAGCTAGGGGGCCCACACTCCGTCCGAGTGTCGCCTAGCTAGGGGGCCCACACTCCGTCAGAGTGTCGCCTAGCTAGGGGGTCCTCACTCCATCTGAGTGTCGCCTAGCTAGGGGGCCCACACTCCGAGTGTCGCCTAGCTAGGGGGCCCACACTCCGTCCGAGTGTCGCCTAGCTAGGGGGCCCACACTCAGTCTGAGTGTCGCCTAGGAAGGGGGCCCACACTCCGTCCGAGTGTCGCCTAGCTTGGGGGCCCACACTCCGTCCGAGTGTCGCCTAGCTACGGGGCCCACACTCCGTCCGAGTGTCGCATAGCTAGGGGATCCACACTCCGTCCGAGTGGGGCCCACACTCCGTCCGAGTGTCGCCTAGCTAGGGGGCCCACACTCCGTCAGAGTGTCGCCTAGCTAGGGGGGTCATCACTCCATCTGAGTGTCGCCTAGCTAGGGGACCCACACTCCCAGTGTCGCCTAGCTAGGGGGCCCACACTCCGTCCGAGTGTCTCCTAGCTAGGGGGCCCACACTCAGTCTGAGTGTCGCCTAGCAAGTGGGCACACACTCCGTCAGAGTGTCGCCTAGCTAGGGGGCCCACACTCCGTCCGAGTGTCGCCTAGCTAGGGGGCCCACACTCCGTCCGAGTGTCGCCTAGCTAGGGGGCCCACACTCCGTCCGAGTGTCGTCTAGCTAGGGGGCCCACACTCCGTCCGAGTGTCGCCTAGCTAGGGGCCCACACTCCGTCCGAGTGTCGCCTAGCTAGGGGGCCCACACTCCGTCCGAGTGTGGCCTCGCTAGGGGGCCCACACTCCGTCCGAGTGACGCCTAGCAAGGGGGCCCACACTACGTCCGAGTGTCGCCTAGCTAGGGGGCCCACACTACGTCCGAATGTCGCCTAGCTTGGGGGCCCACTCTCCGTCCGAGTGTCGCCTAGCTAGGGGGCCCACACTCCGTCCGAGTGTCGCCTAGCTAGGGGGCCCACACTCCGTCTGAGTGTCGCCTAGCTAGGGGCCCACACTCCGTCCGAGTGTCGCCTAGATAGGGGACCCACACTCCGTCCGAGTGTCGCCTAGCTAGGGGGCCCACACTCCGTCCGAGTGTCGCCTAGCTAGGGGGCCCACACTCCGTCCGAGTGTCGCCTAGCAAGGGGGCCCACACTCCGTCCGAGTGTCGCCTAGCTAGGGGGCCCACACTCCGTCCGAGTGTCGCCTAGCTAGGGGGCCCACACTCCGTCCGAGTGTCGCCTAGCTTGGGGGCCCACACTCCGTCCGAGTGTCGCCTAGCTAGGGGGCCCACACTCCGTCCGAGTGTCGCCTAGCTAGGGGGCCCACACTCCGTCCGAGTGTCGCCTAGCTAGGGGGCCCACACTCCGTCCGCGTGTCACCTAGCTAGGGGGCCCACACTCCGTCCGAGTGTCGCCTAGCAAGGGGGCCCACACTCCGTCCGAGTGACGCCTAGCAAGGGGGCCCACACTACGTCCGAGTGTCGCCTAGCAAGGGGGCCCACACTCCGTCCGAGTGTCGCCTAGCTAGGGGACCCACACTCCGTCCGAGTGTCGCCTAGCTAGGAGGCCCACACTCCGTCCGAGTGACGCCTAGCAAGGGGGCCCACACTACGTCCGAGTGTCGCCTAGCAAGGGGGACCACACTCCGTCCGAGTGTCGCCTAGCTATGGGGCCCACACTCCGCCCGAGTGTCGCCTAGCTAGGGGGCCCACACTCCGTCCGAGTGTCGCCTAGCTTGGGGGCCCACACTCCGTCCGAGTGTCGCCTAGCTAGGGGGCCCACACTCCGTCCGAGTGTCGCCTAGCTAGGGGGCCCACACTCCGTCCGAGTGTCGCCTAGCTAGGGGGCCCACACTCCGTCCGAGTGTCGCCTAGCTAGGGGGCCCACACTCCGTCCGAATGTCGCTTAGCTAGGTGGCCCACACTCCGTCCGAGTGTCGCCTAGCTAGGGGGCCCACACTCCGTCCGAGTGTCGCCTAGCAAGGGGGCCCACACTCCGTCCGAGTGTCGCCTAGCTAGGGGGCCAACACTCCGTCCGAGTGTCGCCTAGCTAGGGGGCCAACACTCCGTCCGAGTGTCGCCTAGCTAGGGTGCCCACACTCCGTCCGAGTGTCGCCTAGCTTGGGGGCCCACACTCCGTCCGAGTGTCGCCTAGCTACGGGGCCCACACTCCGTCCGAGTGTCGCATAGCTAGGGGATCCACACTCCGTCCGAGTGGGGCCCACACTCCGTCCGAGTGTCGCCTAGCTAGGGGGCCCACACTCCGTCAGAGTGTCGCCTAGCTAGGGGGGTCATCACTCCATCTGAGTGTCGCCTAGCTAGGGGACCCACACTCCCAGTGTCGCCTAGCTAGGGGGCCCACACTCCGTACGAGTGTCGCCTAGCTAGGGGGCCCACACTCCGTCCGAGTGTCGACTAGCTAGGGGGCCCACACTCCGTCCGAGTGTCGCCTAGCTAGCAGGCCCACACTCCCTCTGAGTGTCGCCTAGCAAGGGGGCCCACACTCCGTCCGAGTGTCGCCTAGCAATGGGGCCCACACTCCGTCCGAGTGTCGCCTAGCTAGGGTGCCCACACTCCATCCGAGTGTCGCCTAGCTAGGGGGCCCACACTCCGTCCGAGTGTCGCCAAGCTAGGGGGCCCACGCTCCGTCCGAGTTTCGCCTAGCAAGGGGGCCCACACTCCGTTCGAGTGTCGCCTAGCTAGGGTGCCCACACTCTGTCTGGATTAGTCGTAGCCCCCAATTCCGGGTCAGCTTCGCCTTGGTAGCAGTGTACAGCAGCCCGGCTGAAGGTTGCTGTTCCTGCCTTTGGCCACTGGGTATGCTGAGTCCGGTTGGGGCATTGTCTTTGCAGGTGGCCCAGCTGATGGCAGGTGTGGCATCGCTCCCCAGGGGGACTGTGGGAGGCCGGGTTTCTAGCGGGTCCCCCTACAATCTTCTGTGGTTTGGGGCCCTCCAGGTCCATGGGCAGGCCCCTAGTGACCCCCTTTGATCCGGACAACTGCGGCCTCCTGGCATCATGATGTTCATCGGCCAGACGAGCGGCTTCCTCAAGAGTCGTTGGCCGCCTGTCCCTAAGCCATTCCTCTGTCTTGGGGTTTAGTCCATTAAAGAATCGTTCTAACAGGAAGAGCTGGAGGACGTCCTCCTTAGTGGTTGCTTGGCTCCCTTGTACCCACTGTAGCAGTGACCGCCGTAATTTACAGGCCCATTCAGCGTGGATATCGGTTACGCGTTTTATAAGTCTGCGGAACTTTTGGCGGTGTCAACGCATACCGGGCCAAGATCACTTCTTTGATCCACTCATAGTCCATACAGTCCTCATCAGGTACCGTGCAATAGCCATCCGCTGCCCGGCCTGTCAGCTTGCTGGCCAGAATCTGAACCCCTTCCTCCGGCTTTACTTGATGAAGGGCACACTGCCGCTCAAAGTCCTGCAGAAAGCCATCAATGTCTTCCTCTGCCTCCCCCAACTGTCGGAAGGCATTGTACTGGATCTTTTTGTGGCTTACTGTTGAAGGTACCTGGTCGAAGGCCAGAGCTCCCCCTGCTCGCTGGCTCTTCTCTCTCTGCTCTGCCATCTCCATCTTGTCCAGCTCCACTTTGGTCCGCTCTGCCATCTCCATCTTGGCTAGCTCTATCCTGGTCCGCTCGGCCATCTTTTCCTTCAGATCAGTACGCACATCCGCCATCACCTCTCGTATGATCTCTACTGCAGGGTTTACGCCATAGAACGCCAGTCTGCTCTTTATCTCCCTCTGGAATTCGGTCTCCTCCACATTCACTTTGGGGGGAGCTGCACTGTCGTGTTCCATGATCTCTGCTATCAAATCCGCTTTTGTTTTGTTGCTGGCGATCAACCCTCGGGGTCCACCAGATCTTTTAATGTAGTCCTCTTTAACTTCTGGTAGTTATTTTCCATTCATTCCTTTCCTCCTGTAGAAGGGGTATCAAATTCCGCTGGCCGGCACCAGCGTAACGGGGTCTTCCAAGCTGGGGTACCTCTTTCAGTACCACCCCGTGTTTTCGGAGGTCCGCTCTGCGTTGGCTGGAGTCTGAATGAAGGATGCTGGCTGGAATTCCTCTAAGTGCATGGGCGCATATAAAAGTTCACTGCTTCTCCATGTATTTCCAGTCTGACAACACTTTACTCACAGGACACAGAATATATCACACAGATACAGAGGGCCAGCCAATAGACAGGTGTCAGGCCAGACATGCATTACAAAAGCCGCAGGTGGCCGGAGCCTGCGGATGTTTACTGTGGGAATTAGAAAAGTGGGGGGAGGGCGGACACTGCTGATACATGTAGGGAACCTATTATATATACATACTAGCTGAAGAGCCCGGTGCTGCCTGGGCATAGTAACTAACTGTGGTTAGTTATAGAAAATTACAATTATCCTCCATCCCATAGTCCCGTGCCCATATACCCATCATACATATCCTCCATCCCATAGTCGAGTGCCCATATACCCATCACACATCCTCCATCCCATAGTCCCATGCCCATATACCCATCATACATATTCTCCATCCCATAGTCCCATGCCCATATACCCATCATACATATCCTCCATCCCATAGTCCCTTGCACATATACCCATCATACATATCCGCCATCCTATAGTCCAGTGCCCATATACCCATCACACATCCTCCATCCCATAGTCCCGTGGCCATATACATATCCGCCATCCCATAGTCCCGTGCCCATATACCCATCATACATATTCTCCATCCCATAGTCCAATGCCCATATACCCATCATACATATTCGCCATCCCATAATCGAGTGCCCATATACCCATCACACATCCTCCATCCCATAGTCCCGTGCCCATATACCCATCATACATATCCTCCATCCCATAGTCCCGTGCCCATATACATATCCTCCATCCCATAGTCCCGTGCCCATATACCTGTCATACATATCCTCCATCCCATAGTCCCGTGCCCATATACATATCCGCCATCCCATAGTCCCGTGCCCATATACCTGTCATACATATCCTCCATCCCATAGTCCGGTGCCCATATACCCATCACACATCCTCCATTACATAGTCAACCATTATGACATCATAATGAGTGGCGGCAGGGCTTCCAAACTTTGATGACATCAGCGTCGCAATGGCAACCATTGTGACATCATAATGAGGGGCGGGGCTTGATACGCACACACTGCTTCCCCAGTATGCAAATAGGGGCATTTTGACATCACAATGAGGGGCGGGGCTTGACGCGCACACACTTTTTCCCCAGTATGTAGATAGGGGCAAAATTGTTTGGTGAATTGGAACACGCAGGGTTAAAATTTCGCCTCACAACATAGCTTAGGACACTCTCGGGGTCCAGATGTGTGACTGTGCCAAATTTTGTGGCTGTAGCTGCGACGGTGCGGATGCCTATCCCGGACATACAAACATACACACACACACACACATACATACATACACACATACATACACACTTTGAGTTTTATATATTAGATAACTGCACAACATATTCTGGGTGCTGAGTGGTTCTGTAACACCATATACCCATCATACATATCCTCCATCCCATAGTCCCGTGCCCATATACCCATCATATATATCTTCCATCCCATAGTCCCGTGCCCATATACCCATCACACATCCTCCATCCCATAGTCCCGTGCCCATATACCCATCATACATATCCGCCATCCCATAGTCTCGTGCCCATATACCCGTCATACATATCCTCCATCCCATAGTCCAGTGCCCATATACTCATCACACATCCTCCATCCCATAGTCAACCATTATGACATCATAATGAGCGGCGGGGCTTACAACCTATGATGACATCAGCGTCACCATGGCAACCATTATGACATCATAATGAGGGGCGGGGCTTGATACACGCACTTTTTCCCCATTATGTAGATAGGGGCTAAATTGTTTGGTGAATTAGAATGCGCGGAGTTAAAATTTCACCTGACAACATAGCTTAGGACACTCTCGGGGTCCAGACGTGTGACTGTGCCAAATTTTGTGGCTGTAGCTGCGAAGGTGCGGATGCCAATCCCGGACATACACACATACACACACACACACACACACACATACATACATACATACACACTTGAGCTTTATATATTAGATATCACCTACTCTATACCCTGTGTAATACTCCTATAATGTGTATATATATATATATATACTGTATATACACCCCTGCTGTATACTCTGTGTGAACTATATACATCCTGCAGTATAACCCTATAATATGTGCATATATGTGCACCCCTGCTCCCTTCAGTGAACGATGGGTGTCAGCGACCCAGTAAGAGCCGTTTGCAGTCTCATGGGGACTAAAATGGCAGTTGTCGGCGGCTGATGAAAATGAGCGCCAGAAATCCACACTGCCCATCACTAGTTGTCCTATAATTCACAAGTCCCTGTCATGAAAACCATCTGCCCCAGAGAAGCTCTTGAGGACTTACCTTGCTTTCTCTCTTCCCTCTGTTACCTTAGCTGCTGTCCTGGTCACTTGATCTCGGTGTTCTGACTGCCTGTGATGTCACGTCACCTTATCTCTGAGTTCCGGTCTCTGGAGTCTATTGTGACATCACAATCACGTGACATCACAATCACGTGACATCATACTGTGTGGTGTGCAGGGCCCCATCCAACAGCTGATGTGCAGTATGTACACCCCCTGCTCTATACCTGTGTAATATTTATGTACAACCCTGCTCTATACCTGAGTAATATATACACACCCTGCTGTGTACCCCTATAATGTATATATACACTGTGTTCCAAATTATTATGCAAAAAATATTTCCTCATATTTTCTCTAAATTACCTATATGAATTGCAGTCATTGTTATTTTCCAGTCATCTAATATTCTAGTATAATTGCAATGTTTTTGAACAAACTGCCTATGAAAACAGTATATTTTTAAAAATAAGAAACGCTCAAAATACATGTTCCAAATTATTATGCACAGCAGAGTTTTCAACATTTTTATTTTTATTTTGAACAAAAAAATGGTCAATTGTGAAATTCTAAGCATTATCAGCTTATTACAAAATGAAATCAAACAGTTTTCAAGTCAAAACTTTATTCTAGGTGATGTTACATTTGCACATAGGACCCCTTGTTCGAAAGAAGCTTCTGAACTCTCTGGTCCACTGAATTTGTCAGTTTTTGGATGGTTTGTGCTTCAATTGTGTTGCATGTGGACAGAATACCCTCCCAGAGCTGTTGCTTAGATGTGAACTGCCTCCCGCCATCATAGACACTCCTTTTGATGATGCTCCAGAGGTTCTCAATGGGGTTGAGGTCAGGGGAAGATGGTGGCCACACCATAAGTTTGTCCTCTTTTATGCCCATAGCAGCCAGAGATGCAGATGTGTTATTTGCAGCATGAATCGGTGCATTATCATGCATGGAAATGATCTTGCTGCGGAAAGCACGGTTCTTCCTCTTGAACCATGGCAGGAAGTGCTGTTTTAGAAACTCCACATAGATTATGGAGTTCATCTTTACCCCTTCAGGGATCCTAAAGGGGCCGACAATCTCTCTCCCCATGATTCCAGCCCAAAACATTACTCCACCTCCTCCTTGTTGGCGCCTTAGCCGTGTTTTCATGGGGTGTCCATCAACCAGCCATCCTCCACTCCATCCATCTGGACCATCGAGCGTTGCACGGCGCTCATCGGTGAACAAAACATTTTGGAAGTCAGTCTTCATGTATCGTTTGGCCCACTGGAGCCATTTCTGCTTGTGTGCAGTGGATAGAGGTGGTCGACAGGACGGCTTACGCACAGCTGCAAACCTCAGAAGGACCCTGCATCTTGTTGTTCGGGGGACGTTGGAGGCACCAGCAGCTTCAAAAACTTGTCTGCTGCTATGACAAGTCATTTTTGCAGCTGCTCTTTTAACCTGACGCAATTGCCTGTTGGAAAGAGTCCTCAATTTTTCCTTATCAGCACGCACACGTGTGTGCTGGGAATCGGCTACATACTTCTTGATTGTGCGATGATCACGATGAAGTGTCTTGGCAATGTTGATTGTAGTCATGCCTTGATCTAAATACTCCACAATTTGTTGCTTCTCAGCAGCCGACACATCCTTTTTCTTTCCCATTTTGGCAAAAAATGTAGGCTGCTTAATAATGTGGAACAGCCTTCTTAAGTAGTCTTGCCTTTATTTGGACACACCTGCCAAACTAACTTGCACAGGTATCTGCAATTGCTTTCAGTGATATAAAGAGCCCTGACACACATCACCATCAATGAGTTTAAATGACAAACAAAAAAATTCTAACCTTATCACTCCTAAACTCTTTTTGCATAATAATTTGGAACATAGTGTACTGTACACCTCGCTATATACCTGGGTAACATATATACATTATAGGGGGTTGTAAGGTTTGCACTCAGCTGCGTAGGAGGATACAGGAGGCACATTCTCTTCAACGTTCATGTGGGTTTATTTGCTTCATAAACCATGAAACCCACAACAGAAAAGTAAACAGTCCTAAACCCCTTTCTGACATCAGACGTACTATTCCGTCCACGGTACCCGGGCCCGTATGACCGGGGACGGGATAGTACGTCTAAGCGATCAGCGGCCCTCCCGAGGGGGGGACGCCGCTGATCGCTGGCGGGGTGTCAGCTGATTATCACAGCTGACACCCGGCACTATGTGTCAAGGGCTGTCACGGACCGCCCCCGACACGTTAACCCCTGGCACACTGCGATCAAACATGATCGCAGTGTACCAGGGGATTTGGGAAGCATCGGCAGGGAGGGGGCTCCCTGCATGCTTCCCTGGACCCTCGAAACAGCGCGATGTGATTGCGCTGTTCCGAGGGCCTTCCTCCCTGCAGGCCCTCGGATCCAATATGGCTGAGGGAGCCTTCGGGGGCCTGCAGGTAGGCGTCTCATCAGGCATTGAGCAAGCCTGTGCAGCGCCTGTCAGATCGCTGATCTGATTGAGTGCTGTCCAAACTGTCAGATCAGCGATCTGACACAATACAGTAATGTCCCCCCCGCGACAAAATAATTTATAAAAAATCACTAAATAAATTAAAAAAATATATATATATCTAATATATAAAGCTCAAAGTGTGTATGTATGTGTGTATGTGTGTGTGTGTGTATGTCCGGGATAGGCATCCGCACCGTCGCAGCTACAGCCACAAAATTTGGCACAGTCACACGTCTGGACCCCGAGAGCGTCCTAAGCTATGTTGTGAGGCGAAATTTTAACCCCGCGCGTTCCAATTCACCAAACAATTTTGCCCCCGTCTACATACTGGGGAAAAAGTGTGTACGCGTCAAGCCCCGCCCCTCATTATGATGTCATAATGCCCCTATTTGCATACTGGGGAAGCAGTGTGTGCATATCAAGCCCCGCCCCTCATTATGATGTCACAATGGTTGCCATGGCGACGCTGATGTCATCATAGGTTTCAAGCCCTGCCGCCGCTCATTATGATGTCATAATGGTTGACTATGGGATGGAGGATGTGTGATGGGTATATGGGCACTGGACTATGGGATGGAGGATATGTATGACGGGTATATGGGCTCGGGACTATGGTATGGCGGATGTGTATGACGGGTATATGGGCACTGGACTATGGGATGGAGGATATGTATGATGGGTATATGGGCACGGGACTATGGGATGGAGGATATGTATGACGGGTATATGGGCACGGGACTATGGTATGGAGGATATGCATGATGGGTATATGGGCACGGGACTATGGGATGGAGGATATGTATGACGGGTATATGGGCACGGGACTATAGGATGGAGGATATGTATGATGGGTATATGGGCACGGGACTGTGGGATGGAGGATATGTATGACGAGTATATGGGCACGGGACTATGGGATGGAGGATATGTATGACGAGTATATGGGCACGGGACTATGGGATGGAGGCTATGTATGACGGGTATATGGGCACGGGACTATGGGATGGAGGATGTGTGATGGGTATATGGGCACTCGACTATGGGATGGAGGATGTATGATGGGTATATGGGCACTCGACTATGGGATGGAGGATATGTATGATGGGTATATGGGCATGGGACTATGGGATGGAGAATATGTATGATGGGTATATGGGCATGGGACTATTGGATGGAGGATGGGTATATGGGCACTCGACTATGGGATGGAGGATATGTATGATGGGTATATGGGCACGGGCCTATGGGATGGTGGATGTGTGATGGGTATATGGGCACGGGACTATGGGATGGAGGATATGTTTGACGGGTATATGGGCACGGGACTATGGGATGGTGGATATGTATGATGGGTATATGGGCACGGGACTATGGGATGGAGGATAATTATAATTTTCTATAACTTACCACAGTTAGTTACTATGCCCGGGCAGCGCCGGGCTCTTCAGCTAATTCCCTAATAAATTCAATTTTTGGAAATAAAAAAAAACAACAATTAAAGTACACATATTTAGTATCGCCGCGTCCGTAACGACCCGCCCGAAAAAACTGTCCCACTAATTAACCCTTTTACTGATCCCCTTCAAAAATAAAAAACAAAGCAAAAAACAATGCTTTATCATCATACCGCCGAACATAAAGTGCAATAACATGCAAACAAAAAGACGGATATAAATAACCATGGTATCGCTGAAAACGTCATCTTTTGCCGCAAAAAATGAGCCGCCATACAGCATCATCAGCGAAAAAATAAGTTATAGCTCTCAGAATAAAGCAATGCAAAAATAATTATTTTTATATATATAATTGCTTTCATTGCATAAAAGCACCAAAACATAAAGAAAGACATAAATGAAGTATTGCTGTAATAGTACTGACCCGAACAATAAAACCGCCTTATCAATTTTACCACACATGGAACCCTGTAAACGCACCCCCCAAAAGAAATTCATGACATGCTGGTTTTTGTTCATTCTGCATCCCAAAAATTGGAATAAAAAGCGATCAAAAAATTCACATGCCTGAAAATGGTACCAATAAAAACGTCAACTCGTCCCGCAAAAAATAAGACCTCACATGACTCAGTGGATCAAAATATGGAAAAATTATAGCTCTCAATATGTGGTAATGCAAAAACTATTTTTACAATAAAAAGTGTCTTTTAGCATGTGACAGCTGCCGAACATAAAACCCGCCATAAATAGTAAATCAAACCCCCCGTTATCACCCCCTTAGTTAGGGAAAAATAATAAAATTAAAAAAAGCATTTATTTCCATTTTCCCATTAAGGTTAGGGCTAGGGTTAGGGCTGAGATTAGGGTTAGGGGTGTGTTGGGGTTAGGGTTGGAGTTAGAATTGGGGGGTTTCCACTGTTTAGGCACATCTCATGGCATCTGATCTCAATTCCAGACAATTCTGCGTTGAAAAAGTCAAATGGTGCTGTAACAGGGTCTACCCAAGCTGGGGTACCTCTTTCAGTACCACCCCATGTTTTCGGAGGTCCGCTCTGCGTTGGCTGGAGTCTGAATGAATGATGCTGGCTGGAATTCCTTGGTTACATGGGCGCATATAAAAGATCACTGCTTCTCCACGTATTTCCAGTCTGACAACATTTTACTCACAGGACACAGAATATATCACACAGATACAGAGGGCAGGCCAATAGAAAAGTGGCAGGCCAGACATGCATTACAAAAGCCGCAGGTGGCCGGAGTCTGCCGATGTTTACTGTGGGAATTACAAAGGTGGGGGGAGGGCGGACAAAAGGAGAATATCGTGTCCCCTCTACCCAGGGGCGCAGCCTGTGGGCTGATGCATTAGGGACATGCATCTCACATAGAACCTATTATACATACCAAATAGATATAATATTGAAATTTACTTGGTGCTTCCAATAAATAATAGAAAAACCGAAAGAACAATGGAAGCTCAAATACCATAACAAATTGATTTTTATTTAGTATATGCAACAATGCAAATTTTACATATTTTCATAATAAAAGACAAATTTTATTTAATAAATGCAACAATGCCGATTAAAAGCGGGTAACACCAATACAACAAAATTGCTGCACAAATATCCTATGGTATAGATGGATGATGCATTCCCTGCATAAATGTATGCCCAGAAAAAGTTGTGCTTAATAAAAAGTACAAAAAAGGCTATCTTACCAAAAACTGTCCAAAAGACTAGCCTACATGACCAAATCCTTATAAAATATGTATTTATATACAAAGGCTAGTACCAAGTATTAGAGAGAAGTCTCTTTTGATAGAGCAATGCAAGCATAATAATAATAAAGTGAATAAAGTGACTGTACAAACAGAAGAACCAATTCCAGATAAACAAATCTACAAGAGGGACAAGTGAATGGTCCTTAAAGTATATAATTAAATTGCTATACTAGCATTGCCCAAGATGGATCAAATAACCGAGACAAACAAGTGAAAAGCACGCCCAGCACCTGTGAAATGCAGCCGCTGCACCTGTGAAAAGCGCGCTCAGTACCTGTGAAATGCGCAGATGCTGCACCTGTGAAAAGCACACCCAGCACCTGTGAAATGCGCAGACGCTGCACCTGTAAAAAGCGCGCCCAGCACCTGTGAAATGCGCAGACGCTGCACCGGTGAAAAGCACGCCCAGCACCTGCAAAATGCGCAGACGCTGCACCTGTGAAAAGCGCGCCCAGCACCTGTGAAATATGCGCCCAGCACCAGTGAAATGCGCAGACGCTGCACCGGTGAAAAGCGCGCCCAGCACCTGTGAAATGCGCAGACGCTGCACCTGTGAAAAGCGCTCCCAGCACCTGTGAAAAGCGCAGACGCTGCACCTGTGAAAAGCGCAGACGCTGCACCTGTGAAAAGCGAGCCCAGCACCTGTGAAATGTGCAGACGCTGCACCTGTCAAACGCGCCCAGCACCTGTGAAATGCGCAGACGCTGCACCGCTGAAAAGCGCGCCCAGCACCTGTGAAATGCGCAGACGCTGCACCTGTGAAAAGCGAGCCCAGCACCTGTGAAATGCGCAGATGCTGCACCGGTGAAAAGCGAGCCCAGCACCTGTGAAATGCGCAGACGCTGCACCGCTGAAAAGCGAGCCCAGTACCTGTGAAATGCACAGACGCTGCACCGGTGACATGCGGGCCCAGCACCTGCAAAATGCGCAGACGCTGCACCTGTGAAAAGCGCGCCCAGCACCTGTGAAATGCAGACGCTGCACCTATGAAAAGCGCACCCAGCACCTGTGAAATGTGCAGATGCTGCACCTGTGAAAAGCACGCCCAGCACCTGTGAAATGCGCAGACGCTGCACCTGTGAAAAGCACGCCCAGCACCTGCGAAATGCGCAGACGCTGCACCGGTGAAAAGCGCGCCCAGCGCCTGCAAAATGCGCAGACGCTGCACCTGTGAAAAGCGCTCCCAGCACCTGTGAAAAGCGCAGACGCTGCACCTGTGAAAAGCGCAGACGCTGCACCTGTGAAAAGCGAGCCCAGCACCTGTGAAATGTGCAGACGCTGCACCTGTCAAACGCGCCCAGCACCTGTGAAATGCGCAGACGCTGCACCGCTGAAAAGCGCGCCCAGCACCTGTGAAATGCGCAGACGCTGCACCTGTGAAAGGCAAGTCCAGTACCTGTGAAATCGCAGACGCTGCACCGGTGAAAAGCGAGCCCAGCACCTGTGAAATGCAGACGCTGCAACGAGGAAAAGCGCGCCCAGCACCTGTGTAATGCGCAGATGCTGCACCTGTGAAAAGCGTGCCCAGCACCTGTGAAATGCGCAGACGCTGCACCGGTGAAAGGCGAGCCCAGCACCTGTGAAATGCGCAGACGCTGCACCTGTGAAAAGCGCGCCCAGCACCTGTGAAATGTGCAGACGCTGCACCTGTGAAAAGCGTGCCCAGCACCTGTGAAATGCGCAGACGCTGCACCTGTGAAAAGCGAGCCCAGCACCTGTGAAAGGCGAGCCCAGCACCTGTGAAACGCGCAGATGCTGCACCTGTGAAATGCGCAGACGCTGCACCTATGAAAAGCGCAGACGCTGCACCTGTTAAATGCAGACGCTGCACCTGTTAAAAGTGCGCCCAGCACCTGTGAAATGCGTAAACGCTGCACCGGTGAAAAGCGCGCCCAGCACCTGTGAAATGCGCAGACGCTGAACCTGTGAAAGGCGAGTCCAGCACCTGTGAAATGCGCAGACGCGGCACCCGTGAAAAGCGCAGACGCTGCACCTGTGAAAAGCGCAGACGCTGCACCTGTGAAAAGCGCACCCAGCACCTGTGAAATGCGCAGACGCTGCACCTGTGAAAGGCGAGCCCAGCACCTGTGAAATGCGCAGATGCTGCACCTGTGAAAGGCGAGCCCAGCACCTGTGAAATGCACAGATGCTGCACCTGTGAAAAGCGCGCCCAGCACCTGTGAAATGCGCAGACGCTGCACCTGTGAAAAGCGAGCCCAGCACCTGTGAAATGCGCAGGCGCTGAACCTGTGAAAGGCGAGCCCAGCACCTGTGAAATGCGCAGATGCTGCACCTGTGAAAAGCGCAGACGCTGCACCTGTGAAAAGCGCAGACCCTGCACCTGTGAAAAGCGCGCCCAGCACCTGAGAAATGCGCAGACGCTGAACCTGTGAAAGGCGAGTCCAGCACCTGTGAAATGCGCAGACGCGGCACCCGTGAAAAGCGCAGACGCTGCACCTGTGAAAAGCGCAGACGCTGCACCTGTGAAAAGCGCACCCAGCACCTGTGAAATGCGCAGACGCTGCACCTGTGAAAGGCGAGCCCAGCACCTGTGAAATGCGCAGACGCTGCACCTGTGAAAAGCGCGCCCAGCACCTGTGAAATGCGCAGACGCTGCATCGGTGAAAGGCGAGCCCAGCACCTGTGAAATGTGCAGACGCTGCACCTGTGAAAAGCGCGCCCAGCACCTGTGAAATGGGCAGGCGCTGCACCTGTGAAAAGCGTGCCCAGCACCTGTGAAAGGCGCAGACGCTGCACCTGTGAAAAGCGAGCCCAGCACCTGTGAAATGCGCAGGCGCTGAACCTGTGAAAGGCGAGCCCAGCACCTGTGAAAAGCGAGCCCAGCACCTGTGAAAAGCGCAGATGCTGCACCTGTGAAAAGCGCAGACACTGCACCTGTGAAAAGCACAGACGCTGCACCTGTGAAAAGCACAGACGCTGCACCTGTGAAATGCGCAGACGCTGCACCTGTGAAATGCGCCGCCTCCAGTAAAAATGCGCGCTCATGAATGCGCGCCGCCGCCTTCTACCTTCTGCAAATCTGCGCGCTCTTGAATGTGCGACTTTCCTAGCCTGCCCCAGGAACTGGATGTGAGCGCGCTCATAAATGCACCGCCCTCACTCAAACCAATCAGCACTGCAGCTCACAAACACTGCCACCCCCCCGACATGCCCACTACAGAACTAAACTGCGAAACAAATACTCGCAGCCCGCTGTGAATAAAGAGCACAGGGACATTTCTGAGTCACGTGCAGGGGAGCCTTCAGCCTTGAAAGGACAGTAGATGTAAAGCAGAACGCCCCCTATTGACTGGCAATACTTCTATCTGCACGTGTTACCTCAGCGGTGTCCCCCTATTGACATTTCCCCAGCAGAGGCTGAGTTTAGGACTCCTGACTGCCAATACCTCCCTACCCAGGCCCAGACTGCACACACTTCTTAACTCCTTAATGACCAGACCTATTTTCGGGTTTGCGCTTCTATTTTTCGCCCTCCTAATTCCCAGAGCCATACCCTTTTTATTTTTCAGTCAATATGGCCATGTGAGGGCTTGTTTTTTGTGGTGCTCTTGAATTGTGGTACTAGCAGGTACGCAGGATGCAGTGACGAGTCGCGAGACAATTCAGTGCTTTTGTAATAACGTTTAGGCTGAGTTCACACGTTGCATTTTTTTCGCGGCGGTTTTAACCGCGCGATTTTGCCGCGAAAACGCGAAAAATAAGCATCCCATGCATTCCTATGGGATTCCGCAATGCTGTGCTAATGCTGCGGTTTTTACCGCGGCGGAATCGCTTCGCGGTAAAAACCGCAGCATGCTCATTAATTTGCGGAATCGCGGTGATCCCGCACCCATAGGAATGCATTGTTCCGCTTACTTTCCGCATGTGGCTGTGCCCACCATGCGGAAAGTAAGCAGAACATTTGCGGATGGTACCCACGGTCCGGAAGAGAGGAGACTGTCCTCCGGGCTTTGGGTACCATATCCCTGTAAAAAATAGAATTTAAAATAAAAAATATTGTTATTCTCACCCTCCGACGTCCCGCACAGCCTTCCCGCTTCTCTTCACGCTCCGGTCCCAGTAGTCCTTTGCGAAAATGCTCGCGATGACGTCCGTTCTCGCGGGATCGCGAAGTCTCGCGGTCATTCGCGCGACGTCATCGCGAATGACCGCGAGACGTCGCGATCCCGCGAGAACTGACGTCATCGCGGGCATTTTCGCAAAGGATTACTGGGAACGGATGCGCGGGACGTCGGAGGGTAAGAATAACACCATTTTTTATTTTTTTTTACATTCTATCTTTTACTATTGATGCCGCATAGGCAGCCTTAGTAGTAAAAAGTTGGTCACACTCGTCAAACACTGTGTTTGACGAGTGTGACCAACCTGTCAATCAGTTCTCCAAGCGATGCTACAGATCGCTTGGAAAACGCTAGCATTTTGCAAGCTAATTACGCTTGCAAAATGCTAGTTTTTCCGCGGGAAAATCGCGGGAATTTAAAATGCGATTTTCCCGCGGACTGGAATTCCGGAATTCTCTCGGTAATTTCCGCGAGAGTTCCGGTACGTGTGCACTTAGCCTTATGGGACTCGAGGGTACTTTCCTCAGTCATGGCCTGATCACCAACAAAAAGGGGGTAACACAGGTTGCCCGCGCAGGGGCTCTAAAACAGGCAAACACACGATAGAACACGACTACTTCCGGCAATTGCCGGTCACTATAGGGCCGCAGTATAGCCGACTACGGGTCCTTAATTATAGAGTCTACTTAGCCATCCAGATGTCCCTCGCCGTTCGGGTTGGTGGTCTTTCGGCGTAATAGTTGCTGGGCCCAGTTGGTGAAGCGTTGGCGGGGTATTCGCTCCCTCTGGCACGCTGGTGGCACTGGAGCCCCGCAGGACCCAGCGGAGTCCTTGGACGGGAGTGCCGCAGCCCCCGGACTGGGGTAAGCGGCAGTGATGTGTGGTGGCGGATGACAGGCCACCTGTGCAGCTAATGGCTGCGACGGGGAATCCGTGGTCAGCAGAGGCCCGGTCCTCGCTGCGGCCCTGAGCGAGACGGAGGAGACCACTGTTGGCACGGTACTTGCTGCTACCACGGGTACGCATGGGGCCGCTGCGGGTGCCGGGGAACAGGCCGCAGCCGCAGGAGGAGAGGCGGCAGCAGCCGCGGGTGACCGCGGGTAGGCCGCAGCCGCGGGCTGAGAGGAGGCGGCAGCGGCCGTGGGTTGGACTGGGGCCGCTGTGGTCGCGGGCTGGAGCAGGGTCGCTAGTCTTGGACGATCCCCTTGCCACCGTCCCCCTGGGGTCCTCAGTAAGCGTCCTCCCTGGCACTGGTGAGTCGCTCTCCCTTTCAGCAGCTTCCACTGTCTCCTGCTCTCTCTGTGTCGGTCTGCTGACTCACCTTCCCGGGAATTCCCCTTCTGAGTTCCTATCTCTAAGTTGCTGTTGAGTCCTGAACTACTCCCCCCTGCCATCTTGTGGTTATTTCTAGGTACTGCATTCTCTTGTCTATCTTTCCCAGCTATTACCCTTCTGTCCCTGACAATCTCCATCCCTAGTGCACCAACCGCCAACCCGGACACTCGACAGGGACCCTTACTCCCACAGAATGACACCATTGGTTTTACCATATCGTTTACTCGAAAACGGGAAAAAAAAATCTAAGTGCGGTGAAATTGCAAAAAAAGTGCAATCCCACAGTTTTGGGTTTTTTTACCATGGTCACTAAATGCTAAAACTGCCCTGCCATTATGATTCTCCAGGTCATTACAAGTTCATAGATACCAAACATGTCTAGGGTTCTCTTTTAAGTGGTGAAAAAAAAATTTTTTTTAAGTTTGTTAAAAAAAAAAAAATATTGCACCTTTTTCCGATACCCGTAGCGTCTCCATTTTTCGTGATCTCGGGTCGGGTGAGGGCTTACTTTTTGTGTGCCGAGCTGACATTTTTATTGATACCATTTTGGAGCAGATATAATCTTTTGATTGCCTGTTATTGCATTTTAATACAATGTCACAGCAACCAAAAAAACGTAATTCTGGCGTTTTGACTCTTTTTCCCACTACGCCGTTTAGCCATCAGGTTAATCCATTTTCTATATTGATAGATCAGGCGATTCTGAATGCAGTGATACCAAATATGTGAATGTTTGATTTTTTTTATTATTGTTTTATTTTGAATGGGGCGAAAGGATTTGAATTTTCATATTAATTTAATATTTTCAAAAACTTTTTTTATTTTATTTTTGGCATGCTTCACTAGTCTCCATAGGAGACTAGAAGATGCCATCACCCGATCACCTCTGCTACACGCAAGTGATGATCAGATCGCCTGTATGTAGCAGAATTGCCCACTTGTTATGAGCGCCGACCACCGGGCGGCGCTCGTAGCAATCTGGAAGTGACCACTATAGGAGACCTCTGGTTGTCATACCAACCCATCAGTGACCCGTGATCACATGACAGGGTCACCAATGGGTGAGGTTTCAGGCACATTTGCCCGAAGTGCAAGTTAAATGCCGCTGTCAGAGTTTGACAGCGGCATTTAACGGGTTAACAGCCATGGGAGGATCGCGATTCCACCTGCGGCTGTTAGAGGCACATGTGAGCTATTCAAAACGTGCCGGGAAAGACGTGGGCTCAGCGCCGGAGACCACATCAAAGGGAGGGAGTCCGACATCAACATACATTTAAGCCCGATGTCAGAAAGGTGTTAAAAGTGGCAACTAAAGTGTACAAGTTTTAGACACCACAAAACTAGAGTGAGGATTAATTCCACCCTCAGGGTGGTTGTGTGGCCTTAGCCTACAAGTCTGCAGTCACTCCATACCACTGCAGACTTGTTACATTATGGGCACTGTGAGGATGCTCTGGCGCCACCGGCAGGCACATGACCACAAGTATGTTATTTGCATACATGCCGCGCCAACTAGATGGCTGCAGCCTTGCTTAGTGCAAATGTATAGAGCAAGGTCAGACATGTCTAGTCGGAGTGTGGCTGGGAGTATGAATAGCGCATATTTGCTGTCACATGACCGCCCTCTCCTGGCATCTGAGAATCCTCGCAGTGCACGTGTGGGGAAGGTGACTTGACGGACAGTCGTGACTGGCAGTAGGAGGGGACGAGTTGTACACCAGAGACAGAGATTGACAGGATAGAAGGGCGACAGCTAGGAAAGGCAGGATAGAAGGGTGTAGTATTGGAAAGTGACCACAAGATGGCAGGGGAGAGTAGTGTAGGACTGAACAACAGCTTATGGCTCAGATACGCTTAGTCTTGGGGGGCGGGGAGATAGGAGCTCGGGTGGGAAATTCCCCTGTGAGAGAGGGGATAAATAGAAGAAGAGGTAGCAAATTGGTATATCATAAACAATAAAACATAACCTTTAATGATTCTTTAAAAACCATACATCAAATCTAAACAAACATGTGCTGAAGTGCAATTGTGCAGTGCTCTATTAAAAACAAACCGTTTTGTACTTTATGAGGTACCATATAGCCCTTGACATAATCGTATTTCTTGTCCAGGTATTTTATAACCTGGACTCTCCGACCATATGGGCCTTATATATGCGTGATTGTGTGCCAACCGGCCTTTATGTCATCAGAATTATTACTTAAAAGACATGTATCCAGCCCGTATACAAATAGCACAACAAATGTACAGCATCGGTCAAATGCATAAGCATAAAATCACCTCATCAGCAAATTGTATCCATTTATAATACCACTATGGAAACTGAGACCGCTGTACTTATCTTTAAACGCTTCTATAACGAACGGATGATCAGGTAAGGTCCATCTGAAAACCTCAAGATCATGACCCGATCTCCAGAATAGTCAAAAAAAAAAAAAAAAGATAAATAGAAGAAGGCAGGGCTCGAGAGGAGTCTAGTCCCAGGAGGAGCTCAGAAGAAGACAGGGAAGAGAGAAGAGCTCGGCCAGGGGACGGACAGAGAAGAGACAGTCAGGGGGGTGGCCCTGACCCGATGGACCGCAGGACAGGCGAGGTGACGTACTGCAGGACAAGTGAGGCCCCGGGGGGTACCGACTGGACGACGACCTCGGACAGGTGAAGCGCTGGGGGTAGATTGGTCTAGGACAGCCCCCAGTGAAAGATCCGCGAGGTGTGTTACTGTGACTGGACCGAAGGTACCGGTACCCGGGCCTAGAGGCAGTGTGAAAAAGCTGCGGTGCGTGTTTGGTGGTCGTCAGGAGGACGACGAATAAATCCGGAACTGTTACACGTGAAATCTGTCTTCGCCTCGTCCTTTGAGTCGCCTGGTGTCTGCGGCATCTGAACAGGGTAAGCAGTGGTCCACCCCCCAATCCCGGTCCCCACCGCACACGCAATGTAAGAATTTATAAATTTGTAGTTGCATAGAGTGACAGCAGGCCTGTACCCCAACGCCGGACAACCACTTAAAAGGGAATCTGTCACCCCCTGGGTGATTTTTGATCTATTCCTCTGGGCATACAGGTAATAGAATGGTTAAACCAGTCTTGCCAGTATGCCTCATAGCTGTGGTGTAGATGCTGAGAAATGCACTCTTAGGCCGCTTTCACGCTTCAGGCTTTCGGTATCCGGCATGGTGCGGCGAAAAACCGGACTGCCGGATCCGGCGCCTGTTACGACCAGATCCAGCTTTTTCCCCGTGCTGTTTCATTGCTGCTGCATTGCGCCGGATGGCAATGCGGCACGTCTGTTTTTTTCCGGATCCAGAGAAAATAGCCGGTCCGGCGTCTGGAAAAAACGTTGCATGCAACGTTTTTTCCCAACGCCAGACCGGTTTTTCGCACTGCGCATGCCCGGAAACCTTCTCTGCCAGGAATATATCCGGCAGAAAGAAGGATCCGGTGTCTGCGTATGCGGCCAGATCCGGTAGTCCGGTTTTTTGCCACCCCATGCCGGATACCGAAAGCTTGAAGTGTGAAAGCGGCCTTAATCTTTTATGTAAATGATTTCTTCTAGTCTTCATGGCTTGCGGTGCCTGGAAGAAATCTCTGCCTCCTCTCCATTACAATAGCACCCACTCCGAAGTATGTGTCACACTGATCTGTGACTTGCAGTTGTGGTGCCATTATCCCGCGCATGCCCCATGCACTCTCACGGTTATGGGCCTTATCCGTCCTTCTCTGGACAGTGTCTTCATCCTGCTTTGACACAGGCATTGGCGAATCACTGCTAATTTCAGGTGTACAGTGCGATCATTTGTGCAAGGCAACGCTAACGCTACTTGGCGTACCTGTTACTGAAGAAAGTGGAGGAGAAGATAGGTCATGCCTCTGTATCAGGCCCGCTCCCTCCTTCCTATAATCAAATGTATTTGCATCATTCAGACATGACTACATTTGAACATTGTGATCCTGAGGCAGAGGAACGCTCGTCAGCTCTGGCCCCGACGTACAGCAGCGTGATGAGGTCAGCAAGCTGCTGAGGTCATAACACTACTGCTGGCGCCACAGATACAAGTTGAGCACCGGTAAGCTCTCCATCAAGTACCCGGAGATTAAATGTTTTATGATTGTGGATTAGTGGTGGGGGGTTATGGCAAATAATAGAGGAACAACTCAGAAAGAGGGCACAGTTTTATGAGAGGCAGTGTGGGGATGCTTTATTCAGTGTGTGTAAGGGGTGATATTTTGCAGAAGGGCAGCGTGGGGTACATTATGGAGAGGCAGTATAAGGGAAATATTACAGAGAGGGGCAGTGTGTGGGGGATATTTTGCAGAGGGGCAGTGAGTGGGGGATATTTTGCTGAGGGGCAGTATGGGGAGTATATTTTGTGTGGTGATATTTTGGAAAAAAGCACAGCAATTATTTATTCAGGGGCGCAGCATGGGAGATATTTATACTTATAGGGCAGTTTAATGATACTTTTGTTTTTAAAGGCACCGTGTCGGGATGTGCTGCAGAAGACACAGAATAGAGGGAAGTCTGGATAGAAGTCTGGATAGAGAAGCTCTGGGCATGAAATCTCATCATGGCATCTGTACTTCATGGAGACAAAAGGGATGGGAATTACTCTAATCAGAGAAGCTGTCACCCATAAGGTACCTGGATGAGAATGTTGATTTGTGATACTGAGTCTCATCAGTGCTGTGGTTCCTGTAAGGTCTGCAATCTGATGATGACTGTTAACAACAATTGAACAGATATAAGAGGAGAGCGCAGTACAAATACTTAAACTATATAGATACAGTACGGGTGCTACATACTGTGGTTAACCAAAATTGCAGTATGGAGGAGAAAAAAAGAGCCACATAACAATGAGCACACCTAAAGAATCTTAAAAATGCAAATTAATTTTATTAGGGAAAAATGGACGAACATTTAAAAAAACATTTAAAACTACATACCATGCCAACACCTGATTTTACAGGTGCTTCTCACAAAATTAGAATATAATAAAAAAGTTAATTTATTGTAGTTCTTCAATACAAAAAGTGAAACTCATATTCTATAGAGTCATTACAGAGTGATCTATTTCATGGGTTTATTTCTGTTAATGTTGATGGTTATGGCTTACAGCCAATGAAAACCCAAAAGTCATTATCTCAGTAAATTAGAATACTTTATAACACCAGCTTGAAAAATGATTTTAAAATCCGAAATGTTGACCTACTGAAATGTATGTTCAGTAAATGCACTCAATACTTGGTCGGGGCTCCTTTTGCATCGATTATGTCTAGGTTCTTTTTTTATCTAAGTGGTAAAAAATAAAAATCCAAATTTAGTAAAAAAGGAAAAAAAAACGTTGCCATTTTCCGAGACCCGTATCGTCTCCATTTTTCGTGATCTCGAGTTGGGTTATGGCTTATTTTTTGCACGCCAATCTGACGTTTTTATTGATACCATTTTGGTGCAAATACGATCTTTTGATCACACATTATTGCATTTTATTGCAATGTTGCAGCGACCAAATACAACACGCTTTTATTTTTTTTCTCGTTACGCCGTTTATCGATTGGATTAATTCTTTTTATATATTGATAGATCAGGCGATTCTGATCGCGGCGATGACAAATATGTGTATATTTGATTTTTTTTTTACAGTTTTATTTTGAAATGGGCAAAAGGGGGGTGGATTTGAACTTTTATATTTTTTTATTTTTTTAATATTTTTAAAAACTTTTGTTTTTTACTTTTTACTTGCTTCAATAGACTCCATGGGAGACTTGACGTTGCAGTTGTTCGATCACCTCTGCTACACACAGCAGGGCTGCAGCGCTGCTCTATGTAGCAGATATGCTCACTTGGTATGAGCGCCGACCACCAGACGGCGCTCATAGCGATTCAGCAATGACAACCACAGGGGTCTCCTGCTGACTCCAGGTTGTCATGCCAACCCATTGGCGACCCGCGATCAAGTGACACGGGCACCGATGGGAGGAGGTAATGGCGCGCTTCCTGTGCGTGCATGTGAAATGCCGCTGTCAGAGTTTGACAGCGGCATTTAACATGTGAACAGCCGCGGGTGAATCGCGATTCCACCCGCGGCTGTTCCGGGGACATGTCAGCTGGTCAGATCAGCTGTCATGTGCCGAAAAAGGTGTGGGCTCATTGCCGGAGCCCGTACCAAACGGGAAGGCGTCTATTGATGGACTCTGACCATCACTGGACGTTAAGGGGTTAAAGGAGTTTTTTCTGCGTGTGTGTTTTTTTATATAATATCACTATGGGGTTAGTAATGAGGGAATCTTATAGACGCCCGCATTACTAAGCTTCTGTTTTCAGCGCCGCTCTGGTCAGTCTGCAGCAGTTTGTCACCAACCAGATCGCTCCACTGTTTGCTGGGTGAGCCGGGGGTCACATCTCAGTGCAAGTCTGAGAGCCAGAACGAGGCTGTTATAGACTTACACCGAGAGTTTGTGACCATTACCTCTGACTTACGCTCTGTCACAGGCTGCGGTCACAAGATGGTGCCGAGGGAACAGAGCGGCTCTGGGAAGAGTTGAAGACGGTGGCTGGTAAGTGTAATACTAGGAGCAGGGAACTTAGTAGCACCACTCCAGCGTTGAAATAAAGGAAACATCAGAGTGGAGTTCTAATGCAGCTTACCATTAGATATATCTGACAAGTTATCTTTATTTGGCCAATACAATGGCGACAATACAAAATGTATATACTATGCTTATTATGTACAATTTTTTATTATATATATTTTTCTCACTGATTTCTGAGACCCATAACTTTGTTTTATTTTTTTTATTATTATTTTTTTTTTTTAAAGAGGGGAATCGTGAAGCTGTAGTTTTCACTGGTGCAAATTTTGGGTATATACCACTTAGGGAATGTGCAAATAATATTTTTGATGGCAGATCCTGCCATGGAAACTGCTATAAAAAATACTAAAATGAATGAATATTTATATATATATAGCTCCCAACTGTCCCGATTCTCGCGCGACAGTCCCGTTTTTGACACCCCCCCACCCGCGTCCCGCCCGGGATGCTGTTTTTCCCGCATTGCACTGAACCGCCACGCCCCCCCATGCACCGACCCCATCCTCGCCCTCCCAGAGACCCACCGCAGCCTGCAATGATGTGGCTCAACTGTTCTGTGGCTGCGCAGTGCGCACACAGAACCTGTGATGACGTCACAGGAAGGGAGGAGTCAGGGGTCACATGATCAGGGGGCCTCCTGTCTGCAGGTCTCTGCTGTGCTGGTTGTCATGGTGCTGGATGAGGTAAAGTTTCTGTGTGGAGTCAGGAGGGGTTTACAGTGTGGATGTAGCAGAGCTGTGTATGTTCGAGTTGTACGGAGCGGAGCCGTGTGCGTATGAGGTGTATGGAGCAAAGCCATGTGTGTACGAGGTGTACGGAGTGGAGCCATGTTTGAGAGGTGTACGGAGCGGAGCCGTGTGTACGAGGTGTACGGAGCGGAGCCGTGTGTGTATGAGGTGTATGGAGCAGAGCCACATGTGTACGAGGTGTATGGAGCGGAGCCGCGCGTATACGAGGTGTACAAAGCCACATGTGTACGAGGTGTACGGAGTGGAACCGCGCGTGTACGAGGTGTACAAAAGCACATGTGTACGAGGTGTACGGAGTGGAGCCGCGCGTGTACGAGGTGTACAAAGCCACATGTGTACGAGGTGTATGGAGTGGAGCCGCGCGTGTAGGAGGTGTACAAAGCCACATGTGTATTTGGTGTACGGAGCGGAGCCGCGTGTGTACTTGGTGTACGGAGCGGAGCTGCGCATGTACAATGTGTACGCAGCGGAGCCGCATGTGTACGAGGTGTACGGAGCCACGTGTGTATGATGTGTACGAAGCGAAGCCGTGTGTACGAGGTGTATGGAGTGGAGCCGCGCGTGTACGAGGTGTACAAAGCCACATGTGTACGAGGTGTACGGAGTGGAGCCGCGCGTGTACGAGGTGTACTGAGTGGAGCCATGTGTGTATGAGGTGTACAGAGCAGAGCCACGTGTGTATGAGGTGTACAGAGCGGAGTCGTGTGTGTACTTGGTGTACGGAGCGGAGCCGCGTGTGTACTCGGTGTACGGAGCGGAGCTGCGTGTGTATGGTGTATGCAGAGCGGAGCCGTGTGTATATGGGGTGTGTGGAGTGGAGCCTTGTGTGTATGGAGTGGAGCCATGTGTGTACGGGATGTACGGAGCGGAGCCAAGTGTGTACGAGGCATACAAAGTGGGCTTTTCCCACGGACACAGGAGTACACGGCGGAGCCCTGAGGAGCACTTTAAAACTTGCACATGACGTTCCACCAGAAGTGATGTGCTGGAAGCTGACCGGAAATTAGGTAATTTCATGAGGAGATTGTGACGGAACCATGTAGGCACTTCAGGGAATGCTTCAGATCCATCACCGTGTCCTCCTTTGACAGCGTGGACAGCGGGATCGCCTTGAAATCGGGGATGCCGGCCATGTGAGCGGATCATGATATGTCCTGCATCGGGAGGCTCAGGTGGGCACTACAATGGGAGCCGGGCTGCTATAGTATCTTTATAGAATCTTTCTTTATTTCTTTTTTCTCTCTCTGTTTCTTTCTCTGTTCTTTCCTTCTCTCTCTCTGCTTCTTTCTTTCTCTCAAACAAAAAGCACAGAATGACAAATGTGCAAAAATACCTTGCAATAAGACATATAACAGTAGTCAGCAAGTGCTGATAAAAGGTAATAACAAACACAGGGTATTTAGTCGATACGTTTTTTTGCAAAAAAATGTATACCAAGCTGCCTCACCAACGTCAAGGTAACCCGTATTGAAGCAGTCCCTATCTAATGTATTTAATACCTGAACATATGAACTGTGTCTAAATGAGCAGGATTAAGACAGGCGCTTTCTGGTATGGGCACGTGATGCAAGACAGCTCCTTATGTGCATGTCACACAAGAGAGGGGTGGGGTCTCTCAAATCATGCATAAGCATGAAAAAAACTGGATTAAAAACACACATGTGACATGCACAATGTGAACAAGTCTGTTGGACCATGTTCACTCCACCCTGACTGAAACACAAACAAAAAGCACAGAATGACAAATGTGCAAAAATACCTTGCAATAAGACATATAACAGTAGTCAGCAAGTGCTGATAAAAGGTAATAACAAACACAGGGTATTTAGTCGATACGTTTTTTTGCAAAAAAATGTATACCAAGCTGCCTCACCAACGTCAAGGTAACCCGTATTGAAGCAGTCCCTATCTAATGTATTTAATACCTGAACATATGAACTGTGTCTAAATGAGCAGGATTAAGACAGGCGCTTTCTGGTATGGGCACGTGATGCAAGACAGCTCCTTATGTGCATGTCACACAAGAGAGGGGTGGGGTCTCTCAAATCATGCATAAGCATGAAAAAAACTGGATTAAAAACACACATGTGACATGCACAATGTGAACAAGTCTGTTGGACCATGTTCACTCCACCCTGACTGAAACACAAACAAAAAGCACAGAATGACAAATGTGCAAAAATACCTTGCAATAAGACATATAACAGTAGTCAGCAAGTGCTGATAAAAGGTAATAACAAACACAGGGTATTTAGTCGATACGTTTTTTTGTCTCTCTCTGCTTCTTTCCCTCTCTCTGTTCTTTCTTTCCCTCTCTTTTTCTTTCTCTATGTTCTTTCTCTCTCTAATCTTTCTGTTTTCTTTTTTCATTCCCCTCATTCTTTCTTTCTCTCTGTTCTTTCTCTGTCTCTGTTCTTTCTTTCCCCTCTTTCTTTCTCTCTCTGTTCTTTCTTTCTTTTTCTCTCTGTTCTTTCTTCCCCTCTTTCTTTCTCTCTATTGCTCTGTTCTTTCTTGCTTTCCTTTCTTTCTTTCTTTCTCTTTCTTTCTTTTTCTCTCTCTCTATTCTTTCTTTCTTTCCCCTTTCTTTGTCTCTCTGTTCTTTCTTTCCCCTCTTTCTTTCTCTCTCTCTCTGTTCTGTCTTTCTATCTGTTCTCTCTCTCTGATCTTTCTTTCGTCCCCCTCTTTCTTACTTTCCCCTCTTTCTTTCTCTCTCTCTGTTCTTTTTTTTATGTCCCCTCTTTCTTTCTCTCTCTGTTGTTTATTTCTCTTTCTTTCTCTCTGTTCTTTCTTTCTCTCTGTTCTCTCTCTAATCTTTCTTTTTTCATTCTCTCTCTCTGTTCTTTCTTTCTCTGTTCTTTCTTTCCCATCTTTCTTTCCCCTCTTTCTTTCTTTCTCTCTGTTCTTTTTCTTTCTTTCTCTCTCTCATCTTTCTTTCCCCTTTCTTTCTTTAGCTCTCCCTCTGTTCTTTTTTCTGTCCCCTATTTCTTTCTCTCTCTGTTCTTTTTTCTCTGTTCTTTTTGTTCTTTCCTTTCTTTCTTTCCCCTCTTTCTTTCTCTCTCTCTTTTCTTTCGTTCTCTCTCTGTTCTTTTTTTTCTTTCCCTTCTTTCTTTCTTTCTTTCTTTCTTTCTTACCCCTCTTTCTTTCTCTCTCTCGCTGTTCTTTTTTTTCTGCCCCCTCTTTCAATCTCTGTGTTCTTTCTTTCTCTTTCTTTTTCTCTGTTCTTTCTTTCCCCTCTTTCTTTTTCTCTGTTCTTTCTTTCTTTCTTTCCCCTCTTTCTTTCTCTGTTCTTTCTTTCACTCTCTGTTCTTTCTTTCTTCCCCTCTCTGTTCTTTCTTTCGCTCTCTGTTCTTTCTTTATTTCTTTCCCCTCTTTCTTTCTCTCTCTGTCCTTCTCTCTCTGTTCTTCCTCTCGCTCTCCTTTCTTTTTCTCTCGCTCTCCTTTCTTTCTCTCTGTTTTCTTTTTCTCTCTCTCTGTTTTCTTTCTTACTTTTCCTCAGTACCTGTCAGTGTGCCCACATTACCAGCCACTGTGCCCATAATGCCAGCCACTGTGCCCTCAGTACCAGTCAGTGTGATCAGCAGTGCTAAATGGGTGCGGTTGGGTGTGGACATGGGTGTGACTAGTTGTAAAATGGGTGTGGCTTAAAATTTGCCATGGGGAGGGGGAAGCCTCCTGTGTGTGTTCTGTCTCCAGGACTGAGCCTAAAGGACTGGACATTTGTTCTGTGTTTTGCCTGCGCAAAAGGCTATTTCTTTTGTCCTCTTTAGTTTTGTGGGTTTGTGATGAAATAATCCCCATGAACTTTAAAAGGAACGTGCCTCCTGATTGCCACCCGTTGCACCTGAGAGAGTACAATCCCTACAATATACAGTATATATAAAAATGACTTGCTGTGGACATGTTAAGACTTTTGAGCATCTTTAACCACTTCAGGTTTCTAAAAACACAAAGTGGTTAAATGAAGTGATCGCTCCATTCTTCTTGTGTTTTCCACTCGTAGGACGCTCAGTACTTTACAATGCAAGTCAATGGGAAGGCTCGGAAGACGCCCAGATTTCAATTGTAACGTTTTACCATCGCTTTTGCTAAAAGAGGTTGGCCCCTACTATTTCATTGATGACCTATCCTTAGGATCCTATTGATTTGAATAGGAGACGGATGTGCAGTACCCAGCCTCGCCCACTACCAGAAGATGGAGCAGCTCCTCAAGTAAATACTTCTGGTTGGTTCCGACACCGATAAAAGCTCATTGGCGGGGGTGCCGGGTGTCGGACCCTGGCCGATCAGGCCTTGATGACCTATACAAAGGATAGGTCATCAATTAAAAAGTAGTGGACAACCTGTTTAAAATTGCAAGAAAAATGATGTGACAAAAACAACGGGAAAATACTAAAAAAAACAAACAAAGGTGGCCAAAACCATAAGAAAAATGCCCAGGAAATGACTGTAAAACTACACAGAAAATGGTTCAGGAATAAAATGCCATCGTTTTCAGCATCCTCTGCTTCAAAAACTTTGTGGTTTTGTTTGAGCTTAAAATAACTTGTGTGCACATGCCCTTAAAGTGGCTCTCTGGTTTTGAAAATCTATTCGCTAGATTGTGTGAAAAAAAACATACTGTGCTTTAGTCACTCTTCCCAGGTCTGCTAAAGTCTGCAGCACTGATGTCACATCACAATGGCAGTACTGCAACTAATCGAGCTCAGCAGCTAACTATTAGCAGGAAGAGAGACCCCGCAGACAAATGCAGTCATTGCTTCCAAAAATTGGCCTTTGTCTATTTGTTGCATTGACGTTCGGCCTTGGGGCCTTCTTTGGTTCTGATGAATACCATTATGCCTGTGGGAACGCTTTATTCCATCGTTACCTGGCCATTTTTTCTGTCTCATCTGCTGGCGCCTATAGGTTTTTCTTATATGCTTTATAGTAACAAATCAATAAATGTCTATCTTTATACAAGTATCCATCTTCTTGGCTGCCTAGATCATTACATTTTTTTGTCTATGTCCTTGATCTTCTTACTGACATCTCTGGGTATTTTCCCATTATTCTTTGTTTTTGAATTATTAGTGACCTAACTGATCATCTCCATGGATATATCAGACTATCAGTCGACACTATGGAGATTAATTTATCATAATTTTATTCCCTTATATAATTGAGATTTGTCACTCATGCTCTCGTCTATATGAAAAAATATATATATATTTTTTTCATTATCTGTATATAAATATCAAAGGACTCTCTCTCTCACTCTATCTCTCCCCAGAATCTGTTGCTTTAAAATTCCTAGAGCTGCTGCTTCAACGGATCCGTCAAGAAAACGGATCCGGTACATCAGTTTTTTACAATCTACACAGGATCCGTTTTTTCAACACTTTGACGGATTGTGACTGATTCTAAAAAAATGATGTGTGAAAGAGGCCTTATCAGTCTGGGGGAAGGCTTGACTGCAGGGTCTCATTCTCCCACGTTGGCATCGACAACAGCGCTTGAAGACTCTGTAGTCTCTCCTCCGGATGAAGATAGGAACTCAGGGGTTACAGCAGGAAGCAGGGAGACACTGCAAACCTGAGTCTCCCTTGCTCTAAGTCTCTGTAAGGTACACTGACAGTCTCTCTGCAGTAACGATGCTGTGCACACTGGGAAGTCTCTTGGCCACATTCGGGTCACAGCTTGTCACTGCAGTCCCCAGAACTGTGTGCTCTGGTCACTGTCTCTGCACTATCAGGGGGAAGGTCTCCTCTGGTCACGGAGGCTACCGAGTCCACATACTCACATACAGAGCGCACTATGTCTCATACATCAGTCCCAGAACTCTGACGGGGAGTTCTGTCTCTCTGGGAGCGCGGTGCTGCAGCCTGCTTTCTCTCTGGTGCGCTCTCCCCTGTCTCTGACGCGCTCTGCTCTGTGCCTGGCGTGCTTTTCTTTCACGCCCTCTGCCTGCACAGCTTCCGGTCCACTGTCCCTTCCTTTGCCTCACTGCCCCTTGCAGTCACATGGTCCAGTCGGTGCAGGGCAGAAAGTCTTCCCCCGACAAACCCTGCTGCCTGGCTAGGTGGTTCCAGATACGGAGCAGGGAAGGTAGCCTCCTTTGGGCTCTCCTTCCTCTTCACCCCCTTACATGTGGAGGAGAGGAAGCCTCCTGACTGAAGCTCCCGTGAGAGCTGCCATATATGTTGTCCCAGAGGTTCTGGGCAGGACTGTATACCAACTTTTAGTTTTAATTTGAGCCAGAAAGGCTGTTTTTCTGTTACTAGTTTGGGTTTTAGGTTTATAATGCAATAAACCACCGAGAAACTTTAACCACATGTGTGCCTGTGGCTACCTCGAGGAGCAGCTAAGTGAACCGACCTTCCACAATTGGTGGAGAATGCAGGCAAAGTTAATTACAAGTTACACAAGCCGGGTCAAAGGAAGCCGCACCAAGTCTATCGTGAGCTTGCTCAAACCCTGGCGGGACCGAGAATCGCTTGACACCCCTTGCCTGGGG
Source organism: Dendrobates tinctorius (assembly GCF_039654945.1). Taxonomy (NCBI): domain Eukaryota; kingdom Metazoa; phylum Chordata; class Amphibia; order Anura; family Dendrobatidae; genus Dendrobates; species Dendrobates tinctorius. Next base: position 691,754 of record NW_027362175.1, on the reverse strand, counting down.
GCCAGTCCCAAAGTCACAGTGGACGATGTCACCATTGCAGAGACTCTCACGCCAGTTCTGAGGCCACAGTGTCGGGAGCTGTTGCAGTGGAACCGTGACCTGTTCTCAGAGTTCCCGTGGCATACGCAGGTGGTGGAGTATGACATGTTGACAGAACCGCATGTAAGGTTGAACCTCAAGCCCTATAGAATTCCAGAAGCAAGGAGAGTGGTGACATCAAATGAGATGACGAGGTTGCTAGACCTCAGGGTGATAGATGAGTCGAAAAGTGAATGGTCGAGTACCATTGTCCTCGAACTGAAGCCTGACAGTGAGCGGCAGTTTTATAACAACTACCGCAGGTTGAATGAAGTGTCAAGTTTTGATGATTAACTGATGACTCGTGTGGACGAACTCACTGAGACTTGGACCGGCGAGGTACATTACAACCCTGGACCTGACAAAGGGCTATTGGAAGATCCCCATGTCCCAGAGTGCCAAGGAGAAAACGGCCTTCTTGACGCCTGATGGGTGTTTTCAATACACCAAGATCCCATCCGTCTGCAGGGGGCCCCCCCAGAGGGCGATGGATTGGATCCTGGCTCCATATAAGAATTATGCTTCAACGTACCTCGATGACATTGTCGTCTTTATCCCTGACTGGGTTATTCATCTACCAAAGGTACAGTTGGTTCTAGATGCTTTAAGAAATGAGAGGTTCACCATAAATCCAAAAAAGTGTGCCATAGGGAAGGAAAAGGCCAAGTACCTAGTCTATGTCGTCGGAAGGGGCCAAATTAAACCACAGATAAAGATCGAGGCAAATCAGAAGTGGCTGCAATCGCTTTTCAAGAAGCAAGTGAAGGCATTTCTTGGAATTGTGGGATATTACCGGCAGTTCATTCCAAGTTTTGCTATAATCGCCACACCATTGACGGATCTTCTTAAATGCACCAAGTCGACCATAGTTAAATGGACTGCTGACACAGAGATGGCATTCCAGCAGCTAAAGCAGGCTCTGTGTAAATATCCGGTTCTGGTCGCACCAGACTGCAGCAAGGAGTTTGTGGTCCAGACAAATGCCTCAGAAGTCGGGTTGGGAGCCGTGCTGTCTCAGGAAATAAATGGGGAAGAGAATCCCAATCTGTATCTGAGCCGGAATCTCTCGTCATAATAATAATACATTTTATTTCTATAGCGCTGACATATTCCGCAGCACTTTACATTTCAGAGGGGACTTGTACAGACAATATACATTACAGCATAACAATAATCACATAGATCATAACAGATACCAAGAGGAATGAGGGCCCTGCTCGCAAGCTTACAATCTATGAGGAAAAAAGGGGAGACACGAAAGGTGGGTGGTAACAGTTGCCCTGATTGTATGGACCAGCCATAATGTTAAGTGTGTAACAGTACGGATGCAGAGGGCTAATGGATGCATAAAGCATGTGGGAACATGTTGCGGGGAACCTGGTTATGGTAAAAAACTTTTGGCTGTGCCACACAGGGATAGATTAGGTTAATATGTTGAGGCGATAGGCCAGCCTGAATAAATGCGTTTTCGGGGCACGCTTAAAATTGTGGGGATTGGGGACTAATCGTATTGACCTGGGAAGTGCATTCCAAAGAATTGGCGCAGCACGTGTATAGTCTTGAAGACGGGAGTGGGAGGTTCTGATTATTGAGGATGCTAACCTCAGGTCATCAGCAGAACGGAGGGCGCGGGTAGGATGGTATACTGAAACAAGGGAGGAGATGTAGGGTGGTGCTGAGCCATGGAGGGCTTTGTGGGTGAGGGTAATAAGTTTGTACTGGATTCTGGAGTGGATGGGTAGCCAGTGTAATGACTGGCACAAGGTAGTGGCATCGGTATAACGATTGGCGAGGAATATGATCCTGGCAGCTGCATTCAAGACAGATTGGAGGGGGGAGGGTTTGGTAAGAGGGAGACCAATTAGAAGGGAGTTACAATAGTCGAGATGAGAATGAATAAGAGAAACAGTAAGAGTTTTTGCAGAGTCAAAAGTAAGAAAAGGTCGAATTCTAGAAATGTTTTTGAGGTGCAGATAACAAGAGCGAGCCAGTGATCAGATGTGGGGGACAAAGGAAAGCTCAGAGTCAAGTATGACTCCAAGACAGCGGGCATGTTGCTGGGGAGTAATAGTAGAACCACACACGGAAATGGCAATGTCGGGTATAGGTACATTAGTAGCGGGAGGAAACACAAGGAGTTCAGTCTTTGACAGGTTCAGTTTCAGATATAGTGAGGACATGATGTTAGACACAGCATTGAGACAATTGCCGGTGTTTTCTAGAAAGGCTGGCGTGATGTCAGGAGAAGAAGCGTATAATTGGGTGTCGTCAGCATAGAGATGGTACTGGAAACCAAATCTACTGATTGTTTGACCAATAGGGGCAGTATACAAAGAGAAGAGGAGGGGGCCTAGGACTGATCCTTGAGGAACCCCAACAGTAAGGGGAAGATGAGAGGAGGAGGAGCCAGCAAAAGATACAGTGAAGGAGCGGTCAGAGAGATAGGAGGAGAACCAGGAGAGAACGGTGTCCTTGAGGCCAATGGAACGGAGCATAGTGAGGAGGAGCTGATGATCCACAGTGTCGAATGCTGCAGAGACATCCAAGAGAATTAGCATGGAGTAATGACCATTTGATTTAGCTGTTAGTAGATCATTAGAGACTTTAGTGAGGGCAGTTTCAGTAGAATGTAAAGAGCGGAAACCGGATTGGAGAGGGTCGAGAAGAGAGTTTTCTGAGAGATAGCGGATAAGACGGGAGTGGACCAGGCATTCCAGGAGTTTAGAGATGAAGGGAAGATTAGAAACACGTCTATAGTTAGCGGCACAGGTTTGGTCGAGGGATGGTTTTTTAAGTAGTGGATGTATGATGGCATGCTTAAATGAGGAGGGAAAGATACCAGAAGAGAGAGAAAGGTTAAATATTTTAGTTAGGTGAGGGGTGACAGCAGGGGAAAGGGTCTGGCGTAGATGTGACGGAAATGGGTCACTGGTGCAAGTGGTTGGGCGAGAAGATGCAAGGAGCCTGCTTACTTCTTCTTCTGTGACTGGTTCAAAGTCAGAGAGTGAGCTAGATGCAGTAGGGGAGGGAGGACAGTGCATGGTATGAGGTGATTGGGAGATAATTTCCTGTCGGATCTGGTCAATTTTTTCTTTGAAGTAATTGGCCAGATCGTCAGCTCGAATCTCCGTGGTAGGGGCCTGCACTCTTGGGTTGAGTAGAGAATGAAAAGTGTCAAAGAGACGTTTAGGGTTATTGGACAGTGAGGTGATGAGGGTGTTGAAATATTTTTGTTTTGAGAGGTGAAGGGCAGTGTTGTATGTTCGAAGCATAAACTTATAATGGATGAAATCTTCAGGTAGGTTGGATTTTCTCCACAGACGTTCGGCGCACCTGGAGCACCGCTGCAGGAAACGTGTTTGCAGGGTGTGCCAGGGTTGTCGCCGTCTGTGTTGTGGTGTTCTATGTATAGGAGGAGCAAATTCATCCAGGGCACTTTGAAGTGTTTCATTGTAAGGCCGGGGTCACACTGGCGAGGAATACGGCCGAGTGAGAGGCTCTAAAAGCACGCATTAGACACGGACAAATGATTCTCTATGCGGTCACTCGCACCAGGCGTATATTTCTCATCCGTATTCTACGCTCCGTGTCAATCGCAGCATGCTGCGATTGTCAGCATACTACGGCCGTAGTACGCCAATGCAAGTCTATGGGTGCGCAAAAAATACGGATTACACACGGACCAGACGTGTGACCTGCGAGCAATACGCAGGTCTTTTGGCTGGTGACAGGAAATGGGCCAATCCATCATCAGGAAGCCTAGACATGCAAATGACCTCAAAAAGCACTCCAGACATCCCGGAAGTACGCCTCCACGGAGTACAGCAGCAGCATGGCGTCCACTTACATAAATGTGGAGATGCTCATTGTCCTGGTGCAGGAGCGTCCCGAAATCTGGGACCAACGCGATGCCAATTATGCAAACCGGGCAAGAAAGGAGGCGTCATGGAGGCGCATCTGTCGCCAGATGTACCATGACTTTGGTGACCGACCACGTGAGGAGCAGCATAAAATTCGTAAGTACAAGGCAAAACAGGAGTAACCTTAGTGCACAACAAAAAAGGAATATAGAACCAGCACCCCCCCTTCCTGTGCATGTACTTTTTGCCTCATGAGGCCGTTAGATTTGGATGTGACACGTGGATTCACACAGCCATATTTTGGGGTTAGGCCACAAGCTCCTCATCCTCCTAGACAAACCAATTATTAAGTGTAGCTAAAGAGACCCTGTGTATCTGCCCAATTAGATATGCCACCATGGGTAGAAAGCACACCCCAGAAGGCCCCATGCCTAGACTACTGGTAGCAAATGTGACCTATCAAATATGTGAATTTGACAATATTTCCTGTCACATTGCAGTGGAAGATGTGATGAAACGCTGGCGAAGCATCCGGGACCAATACTGCCGGGAACGCCAGCAGCGGTCCAGGAGTGGGGATGCGGGATACGTCAAAAGGAAATATATTTATTACGACTGGCTCTCCTTCCTCGCCCCAATTCTGGATCTGAGACCGTAAGTAGATACCTCACACCACATTACACAAATACTTTACAGGGCCAAAAATATTGATGTATTTTTGCCTCTGTTCTATTTCATAACAGAACTCAATCCAACCTTACGGATGGAGGAACGGCCTCAGAGACAGAGCCCATAATTGATCCTGTAGGGGATGAGGTGGCTGGCCCATCTTATCCCCCTACAAGAAGGATGGCAGAAGATGAGGCATCACAGGAGAACCCATTGGCTGCCCAACACAACACCACCAGGACGGTCTGCTGCTGCCCCATCACTCATCCTGGAAGAGCCGGGCAACTTGAGCAGCAGCCCAACTGGCCATATCAGGGGATCCCCACAGGCTGCTGTTACATCCCGGCGAACACGAAGAAGGCGCCAGCTCACTGTTCAAGAGAGCAGGACCAATGTGGACACAGGGGTGCTAAATTATTTATCAAGAAGTAACTACAGATGATGGGGAGGAGGCCTACTCACGTAGCCTCACCCTTTATCTCCGTGCCCTTACCCGTGAGGTCAGGCTCCGTATTAGGGGATGTTTTCAGATCCTGCTTGATGCAAGCACCCCCCCCAATACCCCATATGAGCTTTTCGAATATCTGGAGAGGTGGCAGCTTTCCCCCAGAAATTTAATGCGCATGAGACCATCCACACAGATGCTTGCTCAAGCAGGGTCCGAACATCCTCTAATACGTGGGCCTACACCTCACCCCCTTCCTCCCACTAACCAACCTTCTATTCAGCAGCCACAAATGTCAGCCTCTAGCCAACCCTACCAATATGGCCACTTGTACCCACCCAGTGTTGGAGGCTGCTCCCAACCTGGTTGGGGACGATATGGCTATCTTGGTGGGTATGAGCCACGTGCCTACCACAGCCAACAAGATGCTCCTCCCCATCATTACTCTGGCCAGTATCCCCAACAGTCCCAGGAGGCAGGACAATTCCCACATCATGGGCAACAGTATGGCCCCACACAGGGCGATGTTGGCCACAGTGTCCAGCAGCACCCACAGGCTGCTCTTCCACGTTCCCCTTCCCCAACCTATGAGGATTTATAAGTCTGATGGCCGTAGATGTCCAGTACGGTTTCACTGGTGCTCCAAATACAAAGGAAAAAACAGGTGTTCTCCATCACCAAACTTTGTTACAAAATTTAACATTCTATTTTTTTAACAATGTTTTCCAATCATATTAAGAATCCATCATGACAGGCAAGGCTACCTCACGCCTTTCAGACAGATATTACATGTGTGTACAAAAGAGAATATTTAAACGCGCTATACTGTAAAGTCAAAGGATGAAAATACACTACTCACTTGCTAATGCCTAGGAAAGGCGTGCTGGCCTTAGTGAAGTAGTCACCTTTTTTGCTAGCAATCTATAGTAACAAATCAAGGCGACCAGCCTTCAGAATATCACGCTCTCTCTATGTCTTAACAAGTTAGTTTTGTTTTTTCATCCTTTCCAGTATAGCATGGTTAAAAATTCTCTGTTCTACAGACAGGTAATATCTGTCTGAAAGCCGTGAGGTAGCCTTGCCTGTCATGGTGGAATATTTCTATGATTGGAAAACATTCTGAAGAAATGTGAGTGTTATCTTTTAGCATTAATTTTGTTGATGGAGCTCACCTATTTTTTTCATTTGTATTTAAATATTCTCATGCAGCAATGTTGTTATTGCCTAATGTTTTTTGGGTTATGTTATCAATCAATCAAATTTATTATCGACAAGTACATATTACATATATACAAGGAATTCTTTGTGGCAAAGAGGCAACATAATATATAACAACAGATACATGTTATATAATGTTACTTTTCAAAAAAGTTTAAGAAGGCAAAAAAGGCAATTTTGCCCATTGCCAAAATGTTCATATGGCAATATTATGTTTGCCTTTAAGAAACAAAAAAAAAGGCAAAACTAAAAATTTGTCTACTATAGTTAACGTCTCTGTGTGATTTCTCAAAAACCCTGTCAACATACTAACATACACTAACCAATGCAATGAAACAGTCATAGAATCATAAGGGGTTGAGTAATATATATTTAGACACACTTAAAGAAACAAATTATAACATAGACACCACATGCTCTTGCCAAGAAGTTGCCCCCTCAGGTGAGATAAAGTAATTAGTGAAAATATCACGCACTTTGAGGCCAGAGAGCGGTCTACTTTGAGGGTTCATAGGTGGTCTCACCCAACGCACATTGTCCGGCCTACGCACTACACCAGCAGAGGAGGAACAATCATGTATCCTGGTGAAGTTATGCAGAACCACACAGGCTTTCACAACTTCATTCACATTTTGTTCACTCAACTGAATGGCAGACTGGAGTACCCGCCATTTGGCACAAAGAATCCCAAAGGAACACTCCACCAGTCGCCTAGCACGTGATAGGCGCAAGTTAAAAATTCTACGCCTGTGGTCAAGGTTGCGCCGGGGATATGGCCTCATGACATTGCGCGATAACTGAAACGCCTCATCTGCCACAAGGACATAAGGGACTGATTCTTCAGGGGAGCCTGGTAGCTGGCGTGGTGGTGGTAGATCCAACTGGTTGGTGCGTAGCCGCTGAGCCATTATGGAAGTATTGAAGACTCTAAAGTCTCCCGTCCTTCCATAGGCCCCAATGTCAACAATTATAAACTTGTATTGAGGGTCTACCAGAGCCAACAATACAACAGAAAAGTATTGTTTATAATTGAAGAATTGGGAGCCAGAGTTCGGCGGCTTACGCACCCGGATATGTTTGCCATCCAGGGCCCCAATACAATTTGGAAACTGGCAGTCCTCCTCAAACTCCCTTGATATCCTCAACCAGTCTTCCATCCTGGGCTCGGGCATGACCACTTGATGGAGTCTTGTCCAGATTTCTGTACATGTAGACCTCACTATGCCTGAAATGGTTGATCTTCCAATGAGAAACTCATGGTGGAGGGCGGCATAAGACAGGCCAGTGGACAGGAAGCTGTAGAACAACAGAAATTGATAATTTTAGAATGCATAAAGTCCAAAAACATCAGTTACATGCCGACCAAACTTGGTAGGAATTGAGATAGAATAACACACACATATTTGGTTGCACAATGACTAAGTGATATGCAGTACATATTAGACATAACATTCTGTTGTGTACGTTGAACCATATTTGGAGTAAGATGAGGGCATTAAACTTAGTCCAAGAAGGCAAAAAAACATACTTTAGCCCACACATTATTAACATAGAGAATGTGGTTGTGTAGTACATACCGTATTGTGAGTAGAAGTCGCTCCTCTGCAGATATAGCTTTGCGCATCCTTGTGTCCTGAAAGGTTATCCCAGGGCGCACTGTCTCCAAGAGTCGATCAAATGTGGAAATGCTCATGCGACAGTATTGGTAAAATTTCACTGGATGCTCCCGCAGAGAAGAATAGAGGCGGTGAAAATGACCTCTTGTGAGTCGTTGCCTCAAAAGTGGATGGACCCACATGCGTCTCCTCCTCCGCGGATCCACTATCACTGGGTATGGTTGCCCAAAGCGCCGTGACAAAAGCCAGTTGAAGAGAACCTGCTCAGTTGTATTGAATGTCAGACCCTCTGCCATGTTGCACAAAGAACACCAACACACCTCGTGAAAGCAAGGTCACAAATGGACAGAATGCAGGCAGCCACCTGTTTCTGAGTGTATAAATAGGGTGCAGGCTAATGATTTAAATTGTTAGCAGGCCTCAAAACTGTTAAATGTCCATTTTGCAAGGCTGCGAGAAAATCTCGCCATACGGATTGCATACGGATGCCATACGGATGCAGACATGCGCAAAATATGCGACCGCACCTTGCTTATGGATGACCTACGGAGCACTATTTAGGGGTCATTCATCCGTATTACGCCTGTAATCTACGGACCGTATTTTGCGCAGGTTAGTGTGACCCCGGCCTAATGCTTCAGTGCAGAATCAGGACATGAAAGGGAGGAGATAGGGGCCAATGAAGTGTGCAAGTTCTTCATAAGTTTCTGGGTGTTAATGGCCTGTATGTTTCTATAAATATGGGCAGTGGGGGTGACCTGAGCAGCCTGGCAGTTCTTGATAGAGAATGAAAGAAGGTTGTGGTCAGAGAGCGGGAGAGGGGAGTTTGCAAAATCATCCACTGCACAAAGCCGAGAGAAGACCAAGTCGAGGGAGTTCCGTCTTCATGCGTTGGAGAATTAGTAAGCTGCGAAAGGCCAAACGAGGAGGTTAGAGATAAAAGGTGAGTAGCAGATGGGGAGAGGGGAAGAACAATGGGGATGTTGAAATTGCCCATGATGAGGGTAGGGATGTCACAGGAGAGAAAATGTGGAAGCCAAGTGGCAAAATGATCCAGGAACTGATGGGAGGGGCCGGGAGGACGATATACCACCGCCACTCGCATGGAGAAGGGGGTGTAGAGTCTGACGGCATGGACCTCAAAAGATGGAAAGACAAGTGAGGGTACTTGAGGGATAACCTGAAAGGTACATTTTGATGATAGGAGCAGACCAACGCCTCCACCTGCTCTATTGTCTGATCTTGGGGTATGAGAGAAGTGTAGTCCCCCGTATGAAAGAGCAGCAGCAGCGGTAGTGTCTGACTGCTGAATCCAGGTTTCCGTAAGAGCCAGGAGGTTAAGAGAATTAGAAAGGAAAAAGTCATGAATGAAGGAGAGTTTGTTACACACTGAGCGAGAATTCCAAAGTGCACAATTAAGAGAGACAGATGGCATGCAGGGAATATTAATAAGATTAGAGGGATTTCTGAGTGTAGCAGTTGGGGGGTTTGACTTTCTATAACATGAGGGACCAGGGTTGGAAACAATGTCTCCTGCGACTAGGAGAAGGAGGATAGAAAGAGTGAGCAGATGGTTAAGTGATTTGTGAGAGCGTCTCTGATGTTGAATGGTGGGACTGAATGGATCTGTGCAATTTAGCAAAGTGAAAAGAGCGTGAGTGCTATACATAGGAGAGGAAAGGAGTGAGGGGCCAATATGGACGGAGTGTAGAGAGTTAATACCAGGGCGGTGAATGTGTATAAATGCAGCGGCCAGGATATAAATTATACAAATGCATATGGTAAATATTTGGGGTTGCCCAAATGTACAAGGAAGAGATATATTTATTTGTCTTACCTGTCTCCTGCCCAACTGCCATGTTATAACTGCCAGCGTACTTAGATACATGTACTTTGATTACATGTACATAAATGCCACCCCTGCATAAATGCTTTCCCCAGCCTAGCTCTGAATTTATAGAAGGCCACTTCTAAGATCTTCCTTTTTTTTTTTTTTCTCTCCTTACTCGTTAGCAATCAATCAAACTAAGTTAGGACAGCAGGACACAATAAATGTATTTAGCAGATAAACAAGTGTCCAGGCCTACATGGATCATAAACCACTTTGAAAAGTTACTTGACCTCAATAGCATAAGGGGACAAGCAGGGTGAGTTGAAATAACTATATACCATTATATATGCTGCAAAGATGAATGATAGAGGTTGAACACATGCAGGATTCGTCATTCGAGAAAAATTACGCCATTGTGGAGAAAGAGTGTCTAGCCACAAAATAGGCAATGGATACATTGAGCTACTACAGGTGCTTCTCAGAAAATTAGAATATAATCAAAAAGTTAATTTATTTCAGTTCTTCAATTCAAGTTGTGCCTAAGGGCTCATTCCGGTGAGCTTATATTGCAGACGTGTGCAGTCCAGGTAAAAATTGGACAACACACTGATGAATGTTATCCAATGGGGCTGAACAGATTACAGTTTTTTCACACAGTGTCCATCACAGCATGTAATATTCTCTTCCATATATCGAAGATAGTTCAAGTTTTCTGATTGAAAGTGTTTCATCCGCTCATCTAACCTCGGACTAGGACTGAGCTGATAGATCAGAACAAGCTCTAGTAATTGGTAATCGCCCCGCACATGGACCCATGTTACTTAATAGGGCTGTCCAGATGAACCATTTTTATTCCAGGTCTGACTGCTTTCTTGGATGAGATTCACACATTCAAGTCTATGGGTGCATGATAAAAATCGGACCCACACGGACCATCAGAGCAGCATCCAATTGTTACCAATAGGTTTCTTTTATAAACCTACAAAACTGTATGTGATTATCCACATGTTTTAATGTAATTGTATCATAACAAATCGTACACAAAAGTCACACAGACTGATGCAAATCAGAAGATTTTTCATACATTCATTTGCAACTTCCCTAAAAATGATTGCCCCAAATCATAGACAAGTCACAGTCACATGCAACATTTATTTATTTAAAAGGGTTGTCCGGTCTCTTGATAAAAGTCTGCAGTTACTCTATATGACTGTAGACTTCTGAATCCGTTTAGCGAGCACACCACAAACTGTCAGAATTGCCCGGAGTGGCAGGACAAGTGCGGGCATTCCGTCACCATAGGCACCATTTTATAAGCAGATCTGGATGCACAGATACAGAGGAATTCGCTGCAGGATTCAAGAAGCAGATAAGGACCTGTTAAATGTAACCTAACCCCTTGGCGGCATAAACCAGAGAAAGGCTGCCCGATTGCATCCAGATATGTAATTTCTGAAATTCTCAGACATTTCAGAGAATCTGTGGTTTGAAGATCCAGCCAGGGACCAGAAACAGAGACCTGTCAATCATATGGAGTGGCTATAAGGAGGGGATGAGAGACAAGACTATTCCATTGCCACACTTGGTCGGCTTCAGCAGTGCCATTCCAGGTGATTGACAGATCTCCCGTATAGTCCCCGGGTGGATCTTCCAACTACTTGTATATGTCGCATTTCACGGAAAAATATACCTGGCTGCAATCATGCATGCAAGCTGTGATTCATGGTGTTTGGGCAGCATGAATCAGCTGATTTGTTCCCTTTAATGCCTTTACATTCATCATAGCTGCGTAAAATAAGTCTGAGGCCTATAACTACTCATGGGACTTCTGCAGTCAGGCAGGATGGTGTTTAAATGCTTTGCAAAAACTCATCCGCAAGAGGAAAGCCTTCCTTCTGCTGCCTGACTCAACTCTTCATTAACCCTGTCCCCTCCTCTGATGTCCCGCTCTCCGTCATGTGATATGATGTCCAATCAAAAATGATTATATTGTAGCGTTAGCCAATAAAAATCTATAGAAATACTTTTATGCCCAAAAAGACAAAAATATTATAAGAGTGATATATTTACTTGCTAACCAGAAAAATTATGGTTGCAAGCTTTTTTTGTAAACTTTCTTGACGAAGGGGCCTCTGTGCTCCGAAAGCATAACAATTAGGCTATGTACCCACGTTGCAGAAATGCTGCGGAAATTTCCGCAACATTTTGGCACTCCCGCCGCTGGTAAACCGCATGCGAATTCGCATGCGTTTTCCCATGGAAAACAAGCGTTTTGAAAGCGTTTTTCGCTTGCGGAATGCTTATGCATTCCAAGAGATTAGCATTGCTTGGAATGTGATAGGTAAGATGTTAAAATAATTAAAAAAAAAAAAATATATTGTTATTCTCACCTTCCAACAGCCCCCGATCTGCTCTGCAGCGCTCCCAGCATCTTCCGGTCCCAGTACTGCTTTGTGCGAAGGACCGGAGATGACGTCACACTCGCTAGAGCGCGACATCATCGCAGTCATTCGCGCAAAGCATTACTGTGACCGGAAGATGCCGGGAGCGTGGTGAGAGGAGGGAAGGATTTCGGGGGCCGCCGGAGGGTGAGTATATCACTATTTTTTATTTTAATTCTATTTTTTACAGAATTATGGTACCCAGGGCCTGGAGGAGAGTCTCCTCTCCTCCAGGCCCTGGGTACCATCCGCACATGATCCGCTTTCTTTGTGCATGCTGGTCATAGCCACATGCGGAATGTAAGCGGATCAGTGCATTCCTATGGGTGTGGAATCGCCGCGATTCCGCAAAAAGAATGAGCATGCTGCGGATTTTACCGCAATGCGGTTCCACAGCGGTAAAATCCGCAGCATTAGCACAGCAATGCGGAATCCCATAGGATTGTATGGGATGCGTTTTCTTAGTGTTTTTGCAGAGGAAAATCACCACGAAAATGCGAAAAAAACGCAACGTGTGAACGCAGCCTAACAGTATCACTCTTGGATTACGTTTTGTCTTTAGGGATAAAAGTATATAAATGACATAAGCTAAAAAGAAACACAAGAGTGCAGGTGGGACAGCCAAGAGTCATCTGTTTATTCTGTGCATTGGAAGATAGATTTTCCTCCAGTCCTATGCAAAGCCACAAAGCTGAAGACACCACAATACATCATGTACGTCTTTACTTAGGACTATAGGTAACCGGCTGACAATCTGAGCTCTGCTACACTGGGATATCAGCATATCATGGTCATGTGGAACCACAAATGTTGTAGGCTTCGATTCATCATTTGCGGGGGAAGGGGGGTATAAGTCCCTTTGCTTTTTTGTCAGCAAATTTATCAAAATGGCGCACACAATTCATTAATTTAATGGAAAGTAAAAATGAGCTTTCTTCTGTCTTGAACAGTTGGCAAAAATAGCAAAATTGTGCCAAATTTTGGGCATACTAAAAATACACTATGGAGGGGACTGGAGTGAAATTGCTCCAAATTTTGAGACTTTTTAAAATGCCACAACTGAAGAATCAGACTAAAATATCTGGAATCAGTAGAGCAGAAAACAAAAAAAAACAAGCGAGCACATAAAAAATAAACTTAAAAAAAGGTGCAAACAGAATAAAGAAATTGGTGCAAAAAAGAAACATGCAAACACAAAAAATAGGCACAAAGGCAATGATGAATCGGGGCTATAGTGTGTATAGATGTAGCAGAGCTGAGTGGATACTTTACTCGAGCTACATCTGGGCAGACAAGATTTTACAATATTTCTTTTTTATTTATTTTACTTGTACACGTTCATCATAGCCCGCAGCACTTTAGAGATGCGATCATCACTGTCCCCATTGGGACTCACAATCTAAATTCCCTACCAATATGAGAATCACAAAATCAACTCTACATAATAACAGATAACATTGTAAAATCATAGACTGCTCAGTTGAAGCAGAGTCAAGATTGCACTGCAGTCCTAGCTGATACCACACATAGAGGAATAGTGTGCTGCACAGATGTAGTAGGGCCGAGGTTGAGAACTGCTTACTATATGATAAGGTAGTGGGGATCTTCTGCAGTCTTATTTAAAGCTGCATATGGGTCGCCCTCCCAGGGCCGTGGGGTACTCGGTACCGGGCTGGTGTCAGCGGGACGTGTCACAGCAGTGGTGACCCAGTCCGTGGCCCTGGGCGCCCAAAAATCAATGGGAGTTTGGAATGTAGTTTAAGTGGAATAGAATAGTTTGTGACGCCACCTGTGGTGTTCGGCAAGGGAGGTGTTAAGCCGACGCTGCATGCGGATCCTCTGGGGCTGGTGGTGTGTTGCAGCATAGATGGTGTAGCTCCCCACAGGTGAAGCTGTAGCCCCAGGGCCATGTAGTTGCAATGGTTGAGGAGAGGCGCAGGGGGTGTAAATGATGGTACCCAGATGTAGCGGTGCTGAGCGGGTTGGCGCAAGAATGTATGGAGGACACCGGGGCTTGTAGTTCCAAAGCTTTATTCACAGTCTGCGGTACACAAGGGTGCCTGCCTCGGGGCCGTGTCCTCTGGGTCAGAGACTCAGCCAACCACCAGGCAAGATGGAAAGCTCCCCTCCACACTCCGCCAACTTATGTGCCTTTCCTGAACGACTCCTCTATAGCGCCTTAAAGTATGAAGATCTCCAGTACCGTGGTACACTGGAGCTCCTCCTGACAGATGTTCCCAAAAACCTCACTTGTACGGCAGACAGCTGGAGCCTGCTTCGGGGACTCCCTTCTCCTGAGTCCCGGCTCTCTATCCGATTGCTGTTGTGCCCCAAGTCTTAGATGGGAGTAGTGCATTTACAGCCAACTACTCCACCGGTGTCTGCTGCAGAACCATAAGTGTCCATACAACCTCGGGGACCGGGCCCCGGCCTTGCGCTGAAAACCTATAGGCAGGGTTCCTCTTCTAACCCACGTCCTCTCTGATGTCTCTACTCCTTCGTTCCGTACTTGTCTCTCTTTCTTATGGAAGCTTAGGTTTCAGCTCTACGTCTTTCTCCTTCTTTTCCTTTCCCGTGCCAGCTGGCTCAGATCACTGAGGCAGCTTCAGCACTCCTTCCTCCATCCCTTCTTCCAGAGATCCTCACTCCTGTCTGAGTGGCTTCCTACCCGACTGACCTTCTGTCAGACTGACCTGTCATCCTACACTTTCCCACTCTTTTATGTATCTAAACTCCACCCACCTCCCAGCACATCCAGTGTTCCAAGCAGGGAACCACCAAAGGTGCTCTGCTACCCTCTAAGCACTGAGCCGCAATGTGGTTGTGCAGAACTACCCTGTTTGTTATGAGTGAGTCACCGAAGGAGGAAAAAACAAAAATACAAGCTAAGTCCAGAAAACCGGAGAGGTTGGTAGCTATCGGATTGCAGACCCCTGATCCTATTCACCACAACTAACAGTAGCTGTGGAGGGTTCCTACAGTGCCCTAGACCCCTCATTCACAGCCGGAGAACTAAATAAGCCTAAAGAAAGAAAGGGGAAATCTAAACTGCCCCAGAGCAGACCCCAAAGCAATAGACAGCCCCCAACATGTATTGTCGGTGAAAAGCAGATGAAAACACAAACACAGACAGAATGACAGGTTGAGAAAACGATGGGGCCCAACTATCTAAATAGGAAAGGACAGAAAAGATGCTGGCTGCAATCCGCAAAAAACCCTACCAAAAATGTCCCAACCGTCTGATAGGGAAAAAGGCCCTGAAGTCGCTAGACTTCAAAATCACTATATCAGCACTCAGGTATATTCTGAAAACAGAGCAAAGAGATAAACTGATCAGAGACAAAAATGGAGCTCAGCCCGTCCTCAACAAGGGCAGGCTGAACACAAAACACGAAGCAAACAGACAAAATCTCATGGAAAAATAAGAGAGCAAAAACTTAGCTTTCAGTAGACAGGACTAACTGGTTGCAAGAGCTCAGAGCAGAAAGGATCACCAGCACCCCTGTAGGGCGTCGGCTGCCTTATATCCACTCAGTGATTCCGGGTGTCCAATCAGGCTCCACCTGTTCAGATGACAGGTTCTTCTCAACCCAATCAATTTCACTACCTCTCTTCACCAGCAGAGGGAGTTCATCAGACATCAACGGTGAAGGGGAAAATGAACTCACAACAGTACCTCCCCCTTGAGGAGGGGTCACCGAACCCTCATTCACGCCACCAGGATGATCAGGATGGGCCCGATGAAAAGCATGAACCAATCTTTCGGCATGAATATCGGATGCAGGGACCCAAGAATTATCCTCCTGGCCATAACCCTTCCATTTAACCAAGTACTGGAGTCTCCATCTAGCCAGGCGAGAATCCAGTATCTTCTCAACCTCATATTCCACATTACCTTCCACCAATACAAGGTCAGGAGGTGCCGCCACAGGAACTACTGGCTCAACAAACCTCTTTAACAGAGACTTATGAAACACGTTATGGATCTTAAATGTAACAGGAAGAGCCAATCGAAAAGAGACAGGATTAAGAATCTCCAAAATCTTGTAAGGTCCAATAAATCTAGGTTTAAACTTTGGAGAAGCCACCTTCATAGAGATATTCTTTGATGACAACCAAACCATATCACCCACCTTAAACTGGGGACCGATGGTCCTATGATGGTTGCAAAGCCGCTGGGCCTTTTCCTGGGAGAGAGACAACCTATCCACCACTTGGTCCCAGATCTGGTGCATTCTCTCCACCACAGTGTCAACACCTGGGCAGGCAGAAGAATCCACCTGCCCTGAAGAGAATCGAGGATGAAACCCAAAGTTACAAAAAAAGGTGACATCAAAGTGGCAGAACTAGCTCTATTATTTAAAGCAAATTCGGCCAAGGGCAAAAATGAAACCCAATCATCCTGATCAGCAGAAATAAAACATCTCAAATACGACTCCAAAGTCTGGTTTGTTCTCTCCGTCTGCCCATTGGTCTGAGGGTGAAACGCAGAGGAGAAGGACAACTGAATTCCCAGCTTGGAACAGAAAGTCCTCCAAAATCTAGAAATAAACTGAACTCCTCTGTCAGATACAATGTTCTCAGGAATCCCGTGCAAGCGAACCACCTGTTGCAAAAACAAGGGCACCAACTCTGAGGAAGATGGCAACTTAGGGAGTGGTACAAGATGGACCATCTTAGAGAATCTATCACAAATCACCCAAATAACAGTCATTCTCTGAGAGACAGGCATATCAGAGATAAAATCCATTGAAATATGGGTCCATGGCCTCCTGGGCACCGGCAAAGGCATCAGCAGCCCACTAGAGCGAGAACAAGGTTTAGACCGGGAGCAAGTCCCACAGGACTGCACAAAACTCCTGACATCACGAGACAAGGCGGGCCACCAAAAAGACCGACTCACCAAATCTCTAGTACCAAAAATACCTGGATGACCAGCCAATGCAGAGCAATGAATTCAGACATCACTCTCTTCCTCCACTGGTCAGGAACATACAATTTTCCAATGGGACAACGCTCAGGTTTGTCCTCCTGAAACTCCTCCAGAGCACGTCTCAAATCGGGCGAGATGGCAGAAAGAACTACCCCCTCACCTAAGATGGTAGCAGGCTTGGTCACAACAGGAGAATCAGCAAAGAAACTCCTAGAGAGGGCGTCTGCCTTGACATTCTTAGTGCCTGGAAGAAAAGAGACCACAAAATCAAAACTTGTGAAAAACAAGGCCCACCTAGCCTGTCTAGGATTCAAGCGTTTGGCCGACTCCAGCAAAATCAAATTCTTGTGGTCAGTAAGGACCACGACTTGATGTCTAGCTCCCTCCAACCAATGTCTCCACTCCTCAAATGCCCATTTCATGGCTAACAGTTCCCGATTCCCCACATCATAGTTACGTTCAGATGGGGAGAACTTTCGGGAAAAGAAAGTACAGGGATTCATTTTAGATGTTACCGGATCTTTTTGGGACAAAACAGCTCCTGCACCAATCTCAGAAGCGTCCACCTCTACATGAAACGGGAGTGAGACATCAGGTTGCCGCAAAACCGGAGCAGAAGTGAACCTTCGCTTCAGCTCCTGAAAGGAAGAAACAGCCTCCGGAGACCAATTCAGCACATCAGCACGTTTCTTAGTCAAATCAGTCAATGGTTTGGCAATACCAGAAAAATTAGCTATAAGTTTACGATAAAAATTAGCAAAACCCAAAAACTTCTGGAGGGCCTTCAAAGAAGTGGGCTGAACCCAATCATAAATGGCCTGTACCTTGGCCGGGTCCATTTCAATAGTTGACGGAGACAAAATAAATTCCAAAAATGAAATCCTCTGTACCCCAAAAAGGCATTTTGTTCCCTTGACATACAGGGAATTCTCCCTCAAAATCCGGAACACAGTCCGAACATGTTCCACATGAGAGTCCCAATCCTTGGAAAAGATCAAAATATCATCCAGATAGATGATCAAAAATGTATCCACAAAGTCTCGGAAAATATCATTCATGAAGCACTGGAAGACAGAAGGGGCATTAGTGAGCCCAAAAGGCATCACCAGGTACTCAAAATGTCCCTCTGGAGTATTAAACGCCGTCTTCCATTCATCCCCATGCTTAATGCGAATAAGATTATACGCCCCTCTGAGGTCAAGCTTGGTAAACCATCAAGCACCTTTAACTCTAGAGAATAGATCAGAAATCAGTGGTAACGGATACTGATATTTAGCAGGAATTTTGTTGAGTAAACGATAGTCAATACAAGGCCTTACTGAACCATCCTTCGTGCCACGAAAAAAAACCCAGCACCTAAGGGTGAAGAGGATGGTCTAATATGACCCTTCTCCAACAACTCCTTAATATAGGATCGCATAGCCTCGTGCTCGGGTACAGATAAATTGAAAAGTCGACCCTTGGGAAATTTACACCCAGGGCTCAGCTCAATTGCACAGTCATAACTCCTATGAGGAGGCAAAGACGCAGACTCATTCTCACTAAATACATCATAAAAATCAGCCAAATAGTCAGGAACATCATGCGACTGGGGAGAGGTGGAGAAAACAGGAGCGTCACTAAGGGCACACCGACAACCCCAACTCACCACAGACACAGATTTCCAATCCAAAGCTGGATTATGGATTTGCAACCAGGGAAACCCCAGAACAATGGTATCATGCAAATTATGCAACACCAAAAATCTGCAATTTTCTTGATGGTCTGGGGCGACCCGCATTACCACCTGGGTCCAAAACTGAGGTTTATTCTTCGCCAAAGGAGTAGCATCAATACCCCTCAAAGGGATCGGCGTCCGCAGAGGTGTCATTGGAAATCCACAACGTTTAGCAAAATCCAAGTCCATCAGGTTCAGAGCTGCTCCCGAATCCACAAAAGCCTTAGCGGAAAATGTGGACAGGGAGCAGATCAGAGTAATTGCCAGAAGAAACTTAGGTTGAACACCACACACAGCAAATGTGTGTGCAAAACTTTTCTCTCGTTTAGGGCAGACAGAAATAATATGCGAGGCATCTCCACAGAAAAAACACAGCTTATTACGCCTTCTGAACTCCTGACGTTGCGCCCTAGACAAAACTATCACATTGCATAGGTTCAGACATTTGTTCAACAGGTGGCAACACCTCTCGTGCAGTTTTGCGTTCATGCAAACGCCGATCAACCTGAATGGCTAATGACATAGAATCGTCAAGACCAGAGGGAACAGGAAATCCCACCATAGTATCTTTTACAGTTTCTGACAAACCCTTCCGAAAGAGAGCTGCCAAGGCACCATCATTCCAGGTGGTAAGGACCGCCCACTTTAGGAATTTTTGACAGTACAACTCTGCAGAATCCTGACCCTGGCTCAATGCCAACAGGGCCTTTTCAGCCTGATCAATAGCATTAGGTTCATCGTACAACAGCCCCAAGGCTTGAAAAAATGCATTCACATTAGTTAGAATAGGATCATCAGGTTTCAAGGAAAACGCCCAATCCTGAGGATCGCCACGCAGCAAGGAGATGACAATTTTAACCTGCTGTGCGGAGCTCCCTGATGAGTTAGGCTTCAAGGCAAAAAATAATTTACAATTATTCTTAAAGTTCAAAAATTTAGACCGATCCCCAAAAAACTGATCAGGAGTAGGGATCTTTGGCTCAGCAACATGTGAAAGAGCAAGATAGGTGGAAATTCCCCGCACTTCAGCAGCGAGCTGCTCCACACGATCAGACAATTGCTTCATCTCCATTGAGAAGAAAAAATTCCCCCTACGGCCTCAAAGACATAGAGGAAAAAATATACACACAAAAAGAAGAAAGAAAAAATTCTGACACTTATTTTTTCTTTCCCTTTTTTTTTTTTTACACAATTCTTTCCTACTATTGAGTACCCTAGAATCTGTGGTACGGCTGGTGATTCTGTTATGAATGAGTCACCGAAGGAGGAAAAAACAAAAATACAAGCTAAGTCCAGAAAACCGGAGAGGTTGGTAGCTATCGGATTGCAGACCCCTGATCCTATTCACCACAACTAACAGTAGCCGTGGGGGGTTCCTACAGTGCCCTAGACCCCTCGTTCACAGCCGGAGAACTAAATAAGCCTAAAGAAAGAAAGGGGAAATCTAAACTGCCCCAGAGCAGACCCCAAAGCAATAGACAGCCCCCAACATGTATTGTCGGTGAAAAGCAGATGAAAACACAAACACAGACAGAAAGACAGGTTGAGCAAACGATGGGGCCCAACTATCTAAATAGGAAAGGACAGAAAAGATGCTGGCTGCAATCCGCAAAAAACCCTACCAAAAAATGTCCCAACCGTCTGATAGGGAAAAAGGCCCTGAAGTTGCTAGACTTCAGAATCACTATATCAGCACTCAGGTATATTCTGAAAACAGAGCAAAGAGATAAACTGATCAGAGACAAAAATGGAGCTCAGCCCGACCTCAACAAGGGCAGGCTGAACACAAAACACGAAGCAAACAGACAAAATCTCATGGAAAAATAAGAGAGCAAAAACTTAGCTTGATGAGTTCCCACCTTACCTGGACGGTGGGGCACCACACCTTAGGAGAAGGTGCAGTACCTCTGTGGCGACCGAGCCTCAGGGGCGCCACGCATATACCAAGAGTGTAATGTATAGTGATGTAGCAGAGGTGAATTGGCTCAACACGATAACCATATTGTGTTTCCTCGGCAGTTTTCCGTAGGATTGCAGGTGATTTATCACAATGTAGACCCAGAATGGAGTTTTCTAGCCACTAAATAATCTCCCTATAATAGAACCTCCTTAGACCAGGTTCACATGAGCGTATAAAAAATTATCAATTCCATCTAGAAAACTTGGACAATTTTTTTCTCACTTGTCATCCGTGTTGCAATCTATTTTTTTACACCAGCTGTTAATCATTTGCAAGACCCTTTATAGTTTCCTATGTTGCAGAATTGCAATGTATCCATATAAAAATGATGCTATACTGTGGCTCTGATTTTTTTGTGCACCCTTAGACATGAATGGGCGAATCGCATGCGAATCATGAAAGAAACTTGTGCATGCTGCAATTTTTTTCATATGTAGATTTGATCTGTGAAAAAAAAATCGCTCATCTGCACTGTCCCATTGAATAAGATTGGCCCGAGTGCTGCCCGTGTGCTGCCTGTGTGCGGTGGAGTTTTTCACCCATAGCACTAGGATCGAAAATATGGTGTTGTGAACAAACTCCAGCAGCTCTGCGCCTCCTTCCCTATAGTTTCTTATGAGGGTTAGATCAGTGAGTAGACATCGCCGTGACATATTCTGTCGTGGACAAGTCTTACTTTAGGGGCTCATTCACACAGACAACACTCAGACCAATGTTCTTCAATGAGGCTGCGCAGACGAGCAATTTTCTTCAGTGAGCAAATCTGTGTGTGAAATACATTCGCAGCATGCACTAGTTTCTTTTGTGTGTCCGATGACAATCGACCATTTAAGTCTATGGGAGCACAGAAAAAAAATCGGATGCCTTATGGAGCCACATTATTGCATCCAATTTTATGGATCCATTGCAATTCTGTAACAGGAAACTGAAAATGGATAAATGCTGCAAGTCTTCAGTTATTCTATGTGACTGCAGACTTGTGAACCCTCACATCGCACATACTGTGCCCCTGTGATGGGACTGCAAGTTTTTGATATGCATACTCCTGGACACCATCGGTCTAGATGGCTGCAGCCCCACTCCATGCAAGTCTAGTCGGAGTGTAACCGGCATATTGCATACTTGCGGTCACTTGACTGCTGTTCCTGGCACTGGAGAATCCTCGCAGGGCATATAAGGAGATGGACATACAGTAGCGAAAATATGAATTTGATACACTGGCAATTTTACAAGTTTTCCCACCTACAAAGAATGGAGAGGCAAAAAGGAGAAGCACATAACCAGCTCACCTGCAGCAGCATAAGGCATGTAGAAGCACGGAGCCCGTGTAGCCTCACTTGCGATAATCAAGAAAAATGGGCGTTGTTCCAGCTTCTTATAAAAATCAATTTCATTTAACAAAAATTAAAAGAGTGATAACAAACATAATTATTATTTATTATTATTATTATGCATTTATATAGCGCCATTTATTCCATGGCGCTTTACATGTGAAAAGGGGAAATAATATAGACAAGTATAGTAAACATGTGTAAGACAAGGGACACACAAGTACATAAGGAGAGGGGACCCTGCCCGCGAGGGCTCACAGTCTACAGGGATGGGTGAGGATACAGTAGGAGAGGGTAGAGCAGGTCATGCGGTGGTTCAGTAGACCGAGGATCATTGCAGGCTGTAGGCTTGTCGGAACAGGTGGGTCTTCAGGTTCTTCTTGAAGGTTTCCGTTGATAATGCAAACGTCCTAGATAGCTACGCGTTTCGACGTGTCCTTTCTCAAGCTACTTATAAAAAAACAAAACAGATCAAATCAATTGTCAAAAACATTCCAATTTTATTTGAGGATCCCACCTCGTCTTCTATTTTAGCCCCTGGGTGTCACTTTGTTGCCAAGAGGGCTGCTACGGTGGGTAATACTGTTTCTCCAAGTTTTTTTAACCCCACGAAAAAACATCCTATTATATGGTTAAATTGTCCAGGTTTTTTTTAAATATGGTAGTACCATATGTAGGACGTGTTCACATGTGGTAGTTACCGACGTGTTTTGGGATCATCAAAATCAGAAGCAATTCAAAATGCAACATTACATTAATTGTGATTCCAAGTATGGTGCGTATCTGATTGCTTGCGTGGAGTGTAACTTGGATCATGTTGGATGCACTACACGTCATCTAAAGATAAGAATATCAGAACACATAACCGATGTCATCTCTCTCTCTAGTCTGAATCGCACGGCTTCCAGACATTTCATTAATCATCATCACAGAAGTATTGATAAAATGAAAGTTATCGGCATTGAGCGATTGTTGAAACCACCAAGAGGAGGGGACATCAAACGAATGCTTATGACCAGGGAAGTCTACTGGATCTTTCGCTTAGGATCATGCCATCCCACAGGATTAAATGCCCGCAAGGAACTCATGTTCCATTATTGAGATTGAATCGGTTACGTCTGTGTTTTTATTATTTTCAAAAAACTATGGATTGCTGTTTTTCATCATCATACTAATTATGTTTTTTTTTTAGATTTGGTTATACTATTGTTGGATTTTTTGGTTTCTTCTCTTTTTAACTATTCATATGATTTTAATTAACCGTGTTTGACATCATGTGACGAGAGAATACTTTCCAATTGGTTAATATCAGTATAAAAACCATGGAGGTTTCATTAAGTGTAGCTTGAGAAAGGACACTTCGTGTTCGAAATGCGTAGCTATCTAGGACGTTTGCATCATGTCTGTCATCATTCTTTTAGTTTTTATTAAATAAAATTGATTTTTAGAAGAAGAAGCTGGATCAACACCCATTTTTCTTAAATAATGCTGCTGCACTTTTTATCGTAGGTACACTTCAACTCTGTGAGACAGGATCTGAGGCCGGGGTCACACTAGAGAGAAATACGGACGAGTGAGAGGCGTAAAAACCACGCATTGCACACGGACCAATGATTCTCTATGGGGCAGCTCCCAACAGCCGTGTAATTCTCACCCGTATTTTACGGTCCGTGCCAATCGCAGCATGCTGCGATTGTCGGCGTACTACGGCCGAAATATGCCAATGCAAGTCTATGAGTGCGCAAAAAAAATGCATTACACACGGACCAGATGTGTGACTTGCGAGAAATACGCACCGGTGTCCTTTAACAAAAGCCTGCAATTCAGTGCGCTATACAGTAAAATCACACTGACATGTTTAATAAAGAAACAAAAGAATAGATATACACACATAGAATACATATATATATATATATACATGTCATTGATACACATATTTGTATTACATGGAGTTCTACATAGCAGAACAGCCGCTAAATCTATTGCCGGCTTCTGTAAAATCATTCTCCAACCCGACATGAAATGACACATGTAGCCGGGGGGGGGGGGAGCAAAAACAATGGTCACTCTTAAGGCTATTAACCCCTTCACCCCCAAGGGTGGTTTGCACGTTCATGCCCGGGACAATTTTTACAATTCTGACCACTGTACCTTTATGAGGTCATAACTCTGGAACGCTTCCATGGATCCCGGTGATTCTGACATTGTTTTCTCATGACATATTGTACTTCATGTCAGCGGTAAAATTTCATTCAAATAACTTGCGTTTATTTGTGAAAAAAACGGAAATTTGGCAAAAATTTTGAAAATTTTGCAATTTTCCAACTTTGAATTTTTATGCCCTTAAATCACAGAGATACGGCACACAAAAAACTTGATAACTAACATTTCCCACATGTTTACTTTACATCAGCACAATTTTGGAACCAAATTTTTTTTTTGTTAGGAAGTTATAAGGGTTAAAAGTTGACCAGCGATTTCTCATTTTTACAACACCATTTTATTTTTAGGACCACATCACATTTGAAGCCACTTTGAGGGGTCTATATGATAGAAAATACCCAAAAGTGACACCATTCTAAAAACTGCACCCATTAAGGTGCTCAAAACCACATTCAAGAAGTTTATTAACCCTTTAGGTGCATCACAGGAATTTTTTTGAATATTTAAAAAAAAAATGAACATCTAACTTTTTTTCACAAAAAAAATACTTCAGGTTCAATTTTTTTTATTTTACCAAGGGTAACAGGAGAAATTGGACTGCAAAAGTTATTGTGCAATTTGTCCTGAGTACGCTGATACCTGATTTGTGGAGGGGAACGACTGTTTCGGCGCATGGCAGAGCTCAGAATGGAAGGAGCGCCGTTTGACTTTTTCAATGCAAAATTGGCTGGAATTCAGATCGGACGCCATGTCACGTTTGGAGAGTCCCTGATGTACCTAAACAGTGGAAACCCCCTACAAGTGACCCCATTTTGGAAACTAGACCCCCCAAGGAACTTATCTAGATATGTGGTGAGAACTTTGAACCCCCAAGGGCTTCACAGAAGTTTATAACATACAGCCGTACAATTAAAAAATCATATTTTTTCCACAAAAATGATCTTTTCACCCTCAATTCTTATTTTTCCAAGGGTAACAGCACCCTAAAAGTTATTGTGCAATTTGTCCTGAGTACGCTGATACCCCACATGTGGGGGTAAACCACTATTTGGGCGCATGGCAGAGCTCGGAAGGGAAGCAGCGCCATTTGACGTTTTTGGCTGGAATTGAGATCGGACACCATGTCGCGATTGGAAAACCCTTGATGTACCTAAACAGTGGAAACCCCCCACAAATGGACACCATTTTGTAAACTAGACCCCCAAGGAACTTATCTAGATGTGTGGTGAGCACTTTGAACCCCCAAGGGCTTCACAGAAGTTTATAACGCCCGGGTGTGAAAATAAAAAATTCGTATTTTTTCCACAAACATGATCTTTTAGTCACCATTTTTTTATTTTCCCAAGGGTAACAGGAGAAATTGAACCCCAAAAGTTGTTGTCCAATTTGTCCTGAGTACGCTGATGCCCCACATGTGGGAGAAAACTACTGTATGGACACACGTTGGGGCTCGGAAGGGAAGCAGTGACGTTTTGGAATGCAGACTTTGAGGGAATGTTCTGCGGGTGTCATGTTGCCTTTGGAGAGCCCCTAATGTACCTAAACAGTGGAAACCCCCCACAAATGACCCCATTTTGGAAATGAGACCCCCTAAGGAACTTATCTAGATGTGTGGTGAGCACTTTGAACCCCCAAGGGCTTCACAGAAGTTTATAATGCCCAGGCATGAAAATAAAAAAATCGTATTTTTTCCACAAACATGATCAATTAGTCCCCAATTTTTTCATTTTCCCAAGGGTAACAGGAGAAATTGGACCCCAAAAGTTGTTGTCCAAATTGTCATGAGTACGCTGACACCCCATATGTGGGAGAAAACTACTGTATGGACACACGTCGGGGCTCGGAAGGGAAGCAGTGACGTTTTGGAATGCAGACTTTGATGGAATGGTCTGCGGGTGTCATGTGCGTTTGGAGAGCCCCTGATGTACCTAAACTATTGAAACTCCCCACAACTGACCCCATTTTGGACACTAGACCCCCACGGAACTTATCTAGATGTGTGGTGAGCACTTTGAACCCCCAAGTGCTTCACAGAAGTTTATAACGCTCAGACGTGAAAATAAAAAAATCATTTTTTTCCACAAAAATGATATTTTTGCCCCCAATTTTTTATTTTCCTAAGGGTAACAGGAGAAATTGGACCCCAAAAATTGTTTTGCAATTTGTCCTGAGTAGGCTGATACCCTACATGTGGGGGTAAAACACTGTTTGGGCGCATGGCAGAGCTTGGAAGGGAATGAGCACCATTTGACTTTTTCAACTCAGAATTGGCTGGAATTGAGATCAGACGCAATGTTGCATTTGGAGAGCCCCTGATGTGCCCAAACAGTGGAAACCCCCAATTCTAACTCCAACCCGAACCCCAACACACCCCTAACCCTAATCTCAGCCTTAACCCTAGCCCTAACCCTAACCCTACCCTAACCCTAGCCCTAACCCTAACCCTAATGGAGAAATGGAAATAAATACATTTTTTTTATTTTATTATTTTTCCCTAACTAAGGGGGCGATAACGGGGGGTTTGATTTACTATTTATGGCGGTTTTTATATTTGGCAGCTGTCGCACGCTAAAAGACGCTTTTTATTGTAAAAATAGTTTTTGCATCACCACATATTGAGAGCTATAATTTTTCCGTATTTTGACCCACCGAGTCACGTGAGGTCTTTTTTTTTGCGGGACGAGTTGACGTTTTTATTGGTACCATTTTCGGGCACGTGACATTTTTTGATCGCTTTTTATTCCGATTTTTGGGAAGCAGAATGAACAAAAACCAGCGTTTCATGAATTTCTTTTTGCCCTCAATTTTTTATTTTCCTAAGGGTAACAGGAGAAATTGGACCCCAAAAATTGTTTTGCAATTTGTCCTGAGTAGGCTGATACCCTACATGTGGGGGTAAAACACTGTTTGGGCGCATGGCAGAGCTTGGAAGGGAATGAGCACCATTTGACTTTTTCAACTCAGAATTGGCTGGAATTGAGATCAGACGCAATGTTGCATTTGGAGAGCCCCTGATGTGCCCAAACAGTGGAAACCCCCAATTCTAACTCCAACCCGAACCCCAACACACCCCTAACCCTAATCTCAGCCCTAACCCTAACCCTACCCTAACCCTAACCCTAATGGAAAAATGGAAATAAATACATTTTTTTTATTTTATTATTTTTCCCTAACTAAGGGGGTGATAACGGGGGGGTTTGATTTACTATTTATGGCGGTTTTTATGTTTGGCAGCTGTCGCACGCTAAAAGACGCTTTTTATTGTAAAAATAGTTTTTGCATCACCACATATTGATAGCTATAATTTTTCCGTATTTTGACCCACCGAGTCATGTGAGGTCTTTTTTTTTGCGGGACGAGTTGACGTTTTTATTGGTACCATTTTCGGGCACGTGACATTTTTTGATCGCTTTTTATTCCGATTTTTGGGAAGCAGAATGAACAAAAACCAGCGTTTCATGAATTTCTTTTGGGGGAGTGCGTTTACACCCTTCCGCGTGCGGTAAAATTGATAAAGCGGTTTTATTCTTCGGGTCAGTACGGTTACAGCGATACCTCATTTAGGTCGTTTTTTTATGTTTTGTCGGTTTTATGCAATGAAAACTATTTTATATAAAAAAATAATTATTTTTGCATCGCTTTATTCTGCGAGCTATAACTTTGTTATTTTTTCTCTGATGATGCTGTGTGGTGGCTCGTTTTTTGCGGGACAAGATGACGTTTTCAGCGGTACCATGGATATTTATATGCGTCTTTTTGATCGCGCGTTATTACACTTTTTGTTTGGCGGTATGATAATAAATCATTATTCTTTGCTTCGTTTTTTATTTTTATTTTTTAAGGGGTTCGCTAAAGGGGTTAACTAATGGGACAGTTTTATAGGGCGGGTCGTTACGGACGCGGCGATACCTAATATGTGTACTTTTATTTTTTTTTTTTTTATTTCCAAAAAATGGATAAGGGGGAATATTTTTTTTTTTTTCTAATTTATTTGGCGATTTTTTTTAAATTATTTTAACACTTTTTTTTTTTTTTTTTAACTTTATTAAATAGTCCCAGGTGGGACATCACTGTCCTGTGACAGATCGCTGATCTGTCACATCACAGATCACTGTGACAGATCAGCAATCTGTCACAGGCATTGAAGAAGACTTCCTCTTGCCTGCGCTTTGCAGGCACTGAGGAAGCCAGCTTCCTGCAGGCCCCCGAAGGCCCCCGTCGCCATCTTGGATTCGGGGGCCTGCAGGAAAGGAGCCCCCCGCAGCAGCGCTGCACATTGCGCTGCCGTGGGGGGCTCAGGGAAGCACGGAGGGAGCCCCCTCCCTGCCGATGCTTCCCTTTAACCCCCGGTACACCGCGATCGTGTTTGATCGCGGTGTGCAAGGGGTTAACGTGTCGGGGGCGGTACACATTGTGCCGGGTGTCAGCTGTGATAATCAGCTGACACCCGGCCGCGATCAGCGGCGCTCACCACGTGGGCGCCGCTGATCGCGGTAGACGTACTATCCCGTCCATGGGCATAGGGGCCCGGGGCCCATGGATGGGATAGTACGTCTGATGTCAGAAAGGGGTTAAAATCTGCCCTCACTCACCTGCTTTACCTCTGTGGTTGCGATTTTGCCACGGGAGCCCAAGCATTTTTTTCCAACGAATTAACCCCTTAATTTAACACCTAGACGTCCCAAATTTTACACACAAACCCTAATCTAATTATTAGTCAGGGACATATAAAAAAAAATACATGAAAGGAAATGGTTTACTGTATGTAAACCATGTGTCATTTCATGTCAGGTTTGGGAATGATTTTACAGAAGCAGACAATTGTATTAGCGGCTATTCTGCTATGTAGAACTCTAAGAAATGTAAATATATATATGTGTGTCAATGACGTGTGTGTGTATATATATATATACTAGCTGAAGAGCCCGGCGTTGCCTGGGCCTAGTAACCAACTGGGGTTAGTTATAACAAATTATAATGATTACATTGCACATAAAAACATTTCACATCATATATTCAACACTGCAGATTTGCAACACAAAATAACTAAGCGATTACCCGAGTATTGATAGTATTTTATTTTCAACTCATTCAAGAGCCTTTTGATAAACAACATTTTTGGTTTTTCCTTTCGATGCAAAGATGAACAGATTTTTGGCAGTTCCAACTCTTGAACAGATCACGTAAAGTTGACCATGAGAAAAGCATGGAGATTGCAAATTGATCCCTACTACTTTCAAGGACTGTCCCTGAGCATTGTTAGTGGACATTGCAAATAGCAGTTGAACTGGAAAGTGGAGGTGTTTAAAATCAAAAAACAAATCAGATGGAATGAGTGGAAGTCTTGGAATGAAAATGTCCTCTCCTTTGGCACATCCTGTTTCTGAGCTGTGTATCTAACCCTATCCTGTGTGATAATGTCTTCTGAGCTGTGTACCTAATTCTCTTCTGTGTGATACTTTCTGCTGAGCTGTGTATCTAATCCTATCGTGTGTTACTGACTGCTCAGCCGTGTATCTAATCCTATCCTGTGTGATACTGCTGAGCTGTGTATCTATTCCTATCCTGTATGATACTCACTGCTAAGCAGTGTATTTAATACTATCCTGTGTGGTACCGTCTGCTGAGCCGTGTATCTAACCCTATCCTGTGTGATACTGTCTGCTGAGCCGTGTATCTAATACTATTCTGTGTGATACTGTCTGCTGATCTGTTTATCTAATCCTATCCTGTGTGATACTGCCTGCTGAGCCATGTGTCTAATCCTCTCCTGTGTGATACTGACTGCTGAGCCGTGTATCTAATCCTATCCTGTGATTGACTGCTGAGCCGTGTACCTAATCCTATACTGTGTGATACTGACTGCTGAGCCGTGTATCTAATCCTGTCCTGTGTGATACTGACTGCTGAGCCGTGTATCTAATCCTATCCTGTGTGATACTGGGCTCCCCCTGCAGTCTGTGTCAGAGGGTGGTCTGTGTTGGCACGGTAATAAATGGTGTTATTTCCAGCTTTACAGAAGGATGATAACACCATAGAAATAATAAGAATAATAGGCCTCAGTTACCACAACTGTCTACAAAGAAAACTGTTGCTGATAGCAACCAATCACAGCTCATTTTTCATCTTTTAAACAGCTCTGGGACAGCGTGGCGAGTTTTGAGTGGCGACTTTTGTGTTTCGACTTTTATGTGGCGAGGTTGGTGTATGTGTGGTGAAATGTGTGCTGAGGGTGGTGTATGTGTTGAAGCACGTGGTAGTGTGTTGCGCATTCTGTGTGTGTGTTCATATCCCCGTGTGTGGTGAGTATCCCATGTAAGGGCCCCACCTTAGTAACTGTACGGTATACACTCTTTGGCGCCATCGCTCTCATTCTTTAAGTCCCCCTTGTTCACATCTGGCAGCTGTCAATTTGCCTCCAACACTTTTCCATTCACTTTTTCCCCAATATGTAGATAGGGGCAAAATTGTTTGGTGAATTGGGACGCGCGGGGTTAAAATTTCACCTCACAACATAGTCTATGACGCTCTCGGGGTCCAGACGTGTGAAAGTGCAAAATTTTGTGGCTGTAGCTATGACGGTGCAGATGCCAATCCCGGACATACACACATACATACATCCATACATACACTTTTTCCCCATTATGTACCTAGGGGCAAAATTGTTTGGTGAATTGGAACACGCGGGGTTAAAATTTCGCCTCACAACATAGCCTATGATGCTCTTGGGGTCCAGACATGTGACTGTGCCAAATTTTGTGGCTGTAGCTTCAGCGGTGCAGATGCCAATCCAGGACATACACACACACATATGTAGGGTTGAGCAAGTTCTCAGGATGCAGTGACGAGACACGAGACAGGGTATGACTTGTGAAATCAAATTTTATAACTTGGAGCCGCTGGGGCTATTCTGAACAAGTAACAGGGGTAACAACAATCTGTCCTCGCAGGGACTCAACAAAATAAACAATACTTTTCTTATAATCAATGTGACTAACCCGGCTAGTCCGGGCGTCGAAGGCCACGTATGGCCAAACTATGGGTCCTTATTTCCTATAGTTCACTTATCCTTCCAGACGTCGCTCGGGTTCACAGGTGCGGCCGCTTAGAGGTCGCTGAATGTGGCTGCCTTGACGCCTCGTCCCGGGATGATTTGAGCTTGACAGACCCTGAAGAATCTGTGCTGGTGGGGCACAGCAGGCCCTGAAGGAACTGTGCTGGTGGGGCACAACAGGCCCTGAAGAATCTGTGCTGGTGGGGCGCAACAGGCCCTGAAGAATCTGTGCTGGTGGGGCACAACAGGCCCTGAAGGCTCTGTGCTGGTGGGGCACAACAGGCCCTGAAGACTCTGTGCTGGGGGGCACAACAGGCCCTGAAGAATCTGTGCTGATGGGGCACAACAGGCCCTGAAGAATCTGTGCTGGTGGGGCACAACACGCCATGAAGACTCTGTGCTGGTGGGGCACAACAGGCCCTGAAGATTCTGTGCTGGTGGGGCTTTCAGGATGTCTTTTACCGGCTCTCGTCTCACAGTGCAGTGATGACGCAGTTCCCCAAATGCCGTTCGGCCGGCCTCTGCTCAGGCATAGCTCCCAAGTGTCCCGGATTTGGCGGGACAGTCCCGTTTATGATTGCATGTCCCGCTGTCCCGGGTGGTAGCTTATTTTTCCCGCATTTCACTGAGCCGCCACGCCCCCCCAGACAGACCCACCGGCCACCGCAGCCCCACAGTGATGAATCCCAGCGCCGATCGCTGGGTTCTTCAGTGCACACAGGACCTGTGATGAGGTCACAGGAGGGGAGGAGTCAGGAGTCACATGATCAGGGGCATCCGATGCTCCTGATCATGTGACCCCTGACTCTTCCCCTCCTGTGACCTCATCACAGGTCCTGTGCGCACAGCCCTGACCCCTGAGTGCCTGCAGGACTCTTGTGCTGGTTGTCATGGTGCTGGATGAGATGAAGTTCAAGTGTGGGGTCAGGAGGGGTTTTCAGTGTGGCTGTAGCAGAGCTGCGCGTGTACGAGGTGTACGGAGCAGAGTCGCACGTGTACAAGGTGTACGGAGCAGAGCCGCACGTGTACGAGGTGTACGAAGCAGAGCCGCACGTGTACGAGGTGTATGTAGCAGAGCCGCACGTGTACGAGGTGTATGGAGCATAGTCGCACGTGTACGAGGTGTACGGAGCAGAGTCGCACATGTACGAGGTGTATGGAGCAGAGTTGCACGTGTACGAGGTGTACAGAGCGGAGCCATGTGCACGAGGTGGACGGAGAAGAGCCACATGTGGTTCTTCAGTGCACACAGGACCTGTGATGAGGTCACAGGAGGGGAGGAGTCAGGGGTCACATGATCAGGGGCGTCCGATGCTCCTGATCATGTGACTCCTGACTCCTCCCCTCCTGTGACCTCATCACAGGTCCTGTGCGCACAGCCCTGACCCCTGAGTGCCTGCAGGACTCTTGTGTACAAGGTGTACGGAGCGGAGCCGCACGTGTATGATAGAGAAGGTTTGGACATGTACGAGGTGTGCGGAGCAGAGCCGCACGTGTACGAGGTGTGCGGAGCAGAGCCGCATGTGTACGAGGTGTACGGAGAAGAGCCACATGTGTACGGGGTGTACGGAGCAGAGTCGCATGTGTACGGGGTGTACGGAGCAGAGTCACACGAGTACGAGGTGTACAGAGCAGAGCGTGTGTGTACGAGGCATACAAAGCGGAACCGTGTGTGTATGAGGTGTCCCGGATCCAGCGGGACAGTCCTGATTTTGATAGTCTGCCCCGGCCGGGAGCTTACTTTTCCCATGGACACAGGAGTACACGGCGGAGCCCCAAAGAGAACTTTAAAATTCACACGTGACATTCCACCGGAAGCGACGTGCTAGAAGCTGACCGGAAATGAGGATATTGCGGGAGGAGATTGTGACAGAACCATGGAGGCACTTCAGGGAATGCTTCAGATCCATCACCATGTCCTCCTCCGATAACGTGGACAGCAGGATCACCTTGGATTCAGGGATGCCGGCCATATGAGTGGATCATGATATGTCCTGCACCGGGAGGCTCAGGGGGGCATTACAATGGGAGCCGGGCTGCTATAGTATCTTTATAGAATCTTTCTCACTCTTTCTTTCTTTCTTTCTTTCTCTCTAATCTTTCTTTCTTTCATCTGTATCTTTCTCTCTGTTCTTTCTTTCCCCTCTTCCTTTCTCTATCTCTGTTCTTTCTTTCTTTCCCCTCTTTCTTTTCCTCTCTAATCTTTCTCTCTGTTCTTTCTTTCTTTCCTCTCTTTCTTCTTTCTTTCTTTCCCCTCTTCCTTTATCTCTCTCTCTGTTCTTTCTTTTGCTATGTTCTTTCTCTGTTCTTTTTTTCCCCTCTTTCTCTCTCTAATCTTTCTTTCACTCTCTGTTCTTCCTTTCTCTCTCTCTGTTCTTTCATATTTCTCTTTCTGTTCTTTCTCTCTGTTCTTTCTCTCTCTGTTCTCTTTCTTTCTCTCTGTTCTTTCTGTACCATCTTTCTTTCCCATCTCTCTCTCTGTTCTTTCTTTCATTCCCCTCTTTCTTTCTCTCGGTTCTTTATTTCTTTCCTCTCTCTCTGTTTTCTTTTTTCTCTCTGTTCTTTCTTTTCCTCAGTACCAGTCAGTGTGCCCACAGTACCAGCCACTGTGCCCTCAGTACCAGTCAGTGTGATCAGCAGTGCTAAATGTGTGTGTTTTGGGCATGGACATGGGTGTGGCTAGTTGTGAAATGGGTGTGGTTGGGGGCGTGGCCTAAAATGTGCCGCTGCGCTAAACGCATCGCAGCCTTTGTCCCTCATTCCCTTCTTCAAAAGTTGGGAGGTATGGCTCAGGGAGGGTTCCCTTGTAGACGGGACGTGGGCCTATGGCGAGGTGGCATCCACTGAGGCCGGTGATGGCAGGGCCGCAGCTGAGGAAGGAGACAGTGGGCAGTGTCCAGGCCGCTGAAGCCGTTTTACGTGTCATCGCAGCGGCGACTTGAGGTAAGGCCTGTTTCACACTTCAGTTTTTCACAATCAGTCAAGATCCGCCGATTTGCCAAAAAAACGGATCCGCCATTTTTATTTGCGGATCCGTTTTTTTCCCCATTGACTTTCATTATCTGCGGATGTTGACTGATGATCGTCTGTTGTGTCCGTATTTGTGCGGATCCGCCAAAATTGTGGCGTCCGCTGAGATCACCGAACGGACCATGCAACGTTTTTTTGCTATCCGGATCCGCATTTTCCCCTTTTAACCCTGATTCAAGTGTCGATGCTGGATGAAAATTCTCTCTCTTTACCTGCCTCCTCCATTTCTGCCCGATCTCCCCATTTCTCGCATCGCGCGATCGCTACTCACCCGCATCCCGTGAGATGATCGCTCACCGCAGATTCCTGCTCTCTTCCGGATACCACTACATCCGCCGGTATTAATTTTTTTTTTTCTTTTTCCCCAGGCGCGGTTCCTTTAAATTTTTACCATCGGTGGATCCGTACATCCGCCGATCTGCTGTCTCCCGTTTGTCAGTCCGCCTGTGGATCCGTTTTCCGCTATTTTAGCGGATTTAGACTGACAGGAAAAACTGATGTGTGAAACAGGCCTAACGGACCTGTCTCAAAAGGGCGGGGGACCGCGGGCGCGGCTGTGTGCGACCGTGGGCAGGGAGCGACCTCTGCTCTGGTAAAACTCTCTCACGTCTCTCTTGTCGGTGAGTGCGTATCTTTCTCCTCACAGACTCCTGGCGGTGTCCCCTACACACACCGCTCGTCACCCTGTCTCTCTCTAAGTCTCTCGGCTTCTCCTCCTGTCACACTCTCTGCCAACTGCCACCTGAGCACGCCCCCTCCTCCCTTTGTCCTCGCCCCGCCCCCTGTTGCCCTGACACCTTCAGTCGTGTGTCTCCCTTTCTTGTCCCCCCCATGTTGTTCCTTCAGGAACCCTGATGGCGGTACCCTGGGTTCTGGCCCAGTCACTGTCTGGGAGTCCTCCCCACACATACATACATACAAACATACACACACACATTCAGCTTTATATATTAGATATGTATTATATGTGTATATACTGGATCTATTCTTTCGTTTGGGTTTTAACCAGTCATAGGGATCCATTATATGTCGATTTTGCAAGCCTGCGAGAAAATGTCAGCATACGGATTACATACGGATGCTTACATGCTCAAAATACGCGGCCACACCTTGACAACGGATGACATACGGAGCACTATTTAGGGAACATTTCTCCGTATTACGCCTGTAAAATACGGACAGTATTTCTCGTCGGTTAGTGTGACCCCGGCCTAAAAATAAAAAACAAAAAATTACATTGTCTTATTTTTCCATAATTAATTTGTATTTTATTACATGAAATAAGTATTTAATACAATAGAAAAACAAAACTTAATATTTGGTACATAAACCTTTGTTTGCAATTACTGAGGTCAGACGTTTCCTGTAGTTCTTTGCCAAGTTTGCACACACTGCAGCAGGGATTTTGGCCCACTCCTCCATACAGGACTTCTCTAGATCTTTCAGGTTTTGGGGTTGTTGCTGGGCAACATTGAGTTTCAGCTCCCTAAAAAGATTTTCTATTGCGTTCATGTTTGAAGACTGGCTAGGCCACTCCAGGACCTTGAAATGCTTCTTACTGAGCCACGCCTTTGTTGCTCTGGCTGTGTGTTTTTTTTGCCATTGTCATGCTGAAAGACCCGCAACGACCCATCTTCAAGTCTCTTACTGAGAGAAGGAGGTTGTTGGCCAAAATCTCGCAATCCATGACCCCATCCATCCTTCCTTCAATACAGTGCAGTCGTCCTGTGCCCTTTGCAGAAAAGCACCCCCAATGTATGATGTTTCTCCCACCATGTTTCACGGTTGGGACTGTGTTCTTGGGGTTCTACTCATCTTCCTTCTTCCTCCAAACACGGCGAGTGGAGTTGATACCAAAAAGTTCTATTATGGTCTCATCTGACCACATCTTCTCCCATGCCCCCCCTCTGGATCATCCAGATGGTCATTGACGAATCTTCAAACGAGCCTTGACATGTGCTGGCGTGAGCAGAGGGACCTCTCATGTCTTGCAGGATTTTAATCCCTGACGGCATAGTGTGTTACTAATGGAAATGTTTGACACTGTGGCCCCATCTCTCTTCAAATCATTAACCAGGGCCTCCCGTTTAGTTCTGGGCTGATTCCTGGCCTTTCTCAGAATCATCCTTAACCCAAGAGGCAAGATCTTGCATGGGCACTGAGAATTGACAGTCATCTTGTGTTTCTTCCATTTTCTAATAATTATGTCAACAGTTGTTGCCTTCTCACTAAGCTACAGTACTTGCCTATTGTCCTCTAGCCCATCCCAGCCCTGTGCAGGTCTACAATTTTGTCCCTGTTGCCCTTAGACAGCTCTTTGGTCTTGGCCTTGGTGGAACGGTTGGATTGTGATTGATTGTGTGGACAGGTGAAATTAATACAGATAATGAGTGCAGAGTAGGAGCGCTTCCTAGAGAAAAACTAGCAGGTCTGAGAGAGCCAAAATTCTTGCTCGTTGGTAGGTGACCAAATACTTATTTCATGCAATAAAATGCAAATTAATTATGTAAAAATCATATAATGTAATTTTCTGGGTTTTATTTTCAGATTCTGTCTCTCACAGTTGAAGTGTACCTGCGATAAAAATGACAGACCTCTCCATTCTTTGTATGTGGGAAAACATATTTTCCCCACTGTAATGCCCACATTCCCCCTTGAAGAAACAAATATATTGTTATAATGTGTAGTGTGAATAGTGATATAATTATCTTTATATGTGTAGTGTTCTGTGTTGTAGGTGACGAGGCTGTATTCTGTCCAGTAACTGGTAGTTGATAGGGACAGCAAGAGTTACTTGTTGGGACTAGCCCAGAGTGGAAGGTGTTAAGTTAAAGAGAAAGTGACTGTCACGCTCGCGCCTTGGCTGATTGGCACGAGCCGGGGGGTTTGTGGCCCCACTGTGCCACAAACCAGACTACCCTGGAAGGGGCGTGACTACGACAGCTACCTCGGTCTTCACTTGAGCCTCTGATGGTGAGGTCAGGCTTGTGCGGCAGATAGCTGTCGTGTGCCACTCCAGGGTGGTGTCTGGCTGTGGCTGCTGATCCCACTCGGGGACAAGTCACTTGGACAGGTGTGACTAACAGGCAGGCTGAGACACTGGGCAGGCGGGCACGGCTCGGAAAGGAACAGGTAGGGACAGAGCTGCAAGGGTGCAGATGCACAGACAGAGAGGACACAAGGAAAGACACAGCAGGGAAGGAAGTCACAGACAAGGAGAAAGGGAGACTAAGGTAGGACAGAGTACAGACAAGGTACTGGGACCAAGACTCAAGGGCCCGGAAATTCAGCCTCCTGGCAGGCAGACAAAGTACAAAGCAAGACAAGAAGAATTCCTTCAGAGAAGGGGTAAATACACAGGACAGGGCCTGGCTTCCTCAGCAGCAAGATACTGAGATTAGACATTGCACAGGCATGTTTCAGTGGGTGTGGCGGAACTAAATAGTCAAGGGCTCTAGGTGATTGGTCAGGGACAAATTAGACAGGTGCACCCTGACTGCATAAGAACCAGAGAGTTCTGGCGCCGCCCCCCTATACACACATAGCCAGGAAACATACAGAAGAGCAGAGGCACAGAGCTGGCAATAGACAGAATTCACAGCATGACCCGGAGCAGTGAGTAAGTTGATGTGCGGGGGATGGGAGGCCATGCAGTGACACCAGCAGGATTGTTACAGTGACAGTTCGTGATAGTGAGTCAGATAGGGCCTGGAGTGCATAGAGAAAGCACATAAGGTTCAATGTGAGCAGTGCCGCATACTTGGGTGTCCTTAAGAGAGAGGACACCAAAAGGAAGAGATAGCAAGATCCGGAGCAGAAATGAGGAAGAGTGACTGAGAGATTGGCCAGGATCACACATGCGAGAAATAAGGCCGAGTATACCCGTCACTGCTGCCGACACTCGGGAGCGGAGCGTGCGGCCGCATAGCAATTCATGAAGCCACACGCTCCGATCCGAGTGCCTGCGGCAGTGGTGGGTATTAACATGCGAGACTCGGCCGTATTCCTCGCACGTGTGATCCCAGCCATAGGGCTCATACTCACTGGAGAGAAAATCGGACGAGTGCAATCTGACTAAAAATCGGATTGCACTCTGACCAATGTTAGTGAATGGGTGACATCTCACTTGTGATTTTTTTCCTATCCGAAATCGGACTGAGAAAAAAATCGCAGCATGCTGCGATTTACTGCGATTTTCACTTGAAAATCGCCAATGCGAGTCAATGGATGCAATTTAAAAACGGGCCAAAAACGGACCATCCGTTTTCCATCCGTTTTAAACGGATACATTACCATTCTGTGGCATGGAACACTGTAAATGGTCCTGTAAATGACTAGAAAAATTGTTGCGAAAAAAACCGCATTGCATACGGATGTAAAACGGATGTAAAACAGATGGTGCGATTAAAAATCGCATACAAAACGCATGACAATTGCATAGTTTTGGTCCGTTTTTTTCTGTCCAGAAAACGGACCGTTTTTTTACTCGCAATCGGTATGAGACCATAGAGTGATTTACTGGAGACAGGTTCTGGGTCAGGAGGCCTAGCGGTAAGGCCTAGAGTTTATAAAGACAGGACGGAGTACACGAGATGAAGAGAGGGCACTCGGCAGGAGTTCTAGAGTGTCAGCATCAGTGGAGGTAAGTAGCGGCCATACTGCCAAAGTACCTCGTCTAGGGAGAAAGAAGACGCAGAACCGCCGGTTGAGTAAAGGACTGTTGCTAGGTGAGCCGTAGTGTCGAGCTGGGGTGTGGTGAAGAATTGAGAAAGTGGATATAGAGGACAAGAGAAAGGGACAGAATTTCTGGGAGGAAAATGTTACACATTATTAAGGAAATGCTGGAGAAGATATGTACCCGCTATCTACTGTATATAACCCTCCCCAAGGTAATGCTCATTAAAGAGTTCATTTTAAACTGGTGGGCTCTGTCCTAGAACTGTCCAACACCTGGTCCTGACCAACCGGCAACATGACTGCACGGGCGTAGGACCAGGGGCGTAACTACCACGGTCGCAGCAGTCGCCTCTGCGACCGGGCCCGGGGGGAGTCAGGGGCCCGGCAGGTCAGACCATGATATCTCCCAACCCTGCCGATTCTCGCGAGATAGTCCCGTTTTTTACGTCCCGCACTGAGCCACCACGCACCCCATCCTCGTCCTCCCAGAGAGACCCACCGCAGCCCCCCACAGCCTCCAATGAAGTCCTAGGCTGTTCTTTTCTGTGCGCACAGGACCTGTGATGAGGTCACAGGAGGGGAGAGTCAGGGGTCACATGATCAGGGGCCTCAGTGTATGCAGGACTGACTCTGCTGTGCTGGTTGTCATGGTCCTGGATGAGGTAAAGTTTCTGTGTGGGGTCAGGAGGGGTTTACAGGGTGGATGTAGCAGAGCTGTGTGTGTGTACAAGGTGTACGGAGCGAAGATGTGTGTGTACAGAGCGGAGCTGTGTGTGTACGGAGCGGAGCCGTGTGTGTACGAGGTGTACGAAGCGTAGCCGCGTGTGTACGAAGTGTACGGAGCGGAGCCGCGTGTGTACGAGGTGTACGGAGAGAAGCCGCATGTGTACGAGGTGTACGGAGAGAAGCCGCGTGTGTACGAGGTGTATGGAGCGAAGCCGCGTGTGCACGAGGTGTACGGAGCGGAGCCGCGTGGGTATGAGGTGTACAGAGCGGAGCCGCGTGTGTACGAGGTGTACGGAGCGGAGCCGCGTGTGTACGAGGTGTACGGAGCGGAGCCGCGTGTACGAGGTGTACGAAGCGTAGCCGCGTGTGTACGAAGTGTACGGAGCGGAGCCGCGTGTGTACGAGGTGTACGAAGCGTAGCCGCGTGTGTACGAAGTGTACGGAGCGGAGCCGCGTGTGTACGAGGTGTACGAAGTGTACGGAGCGGAGCCGCGTGTGTACGAGGTGTACGGAGAGAAGCCGCCTGTGTACGAGGTGTACGGAGAGAAGCCGCGTGTGTACGAGGTGTACGGAGCGAAGCCGCGTGTGTACGAGGTGTACGGAGCGGAGCCGCGTGTGTACGAGGTGTACGGAGCGGAGCCGCGTGTACGAGGTGTACGAAGCGTAGCCGCGTGTGTACGAAGTGTACGGAGCGGAGCCGCGTGTGTACGAGGTGTACGAAGCGTAGCCGCGTGTGTACGAAGTGTACGGAGAGGAGCCGTGTGTGTAAGGGGTGTACGGAGAGAAGCCGCGTGTGTACGAAGTGTACGGAGAGAAGCCGTGTGTGTAAGGGGTGTACGGAGCGGAGCCGCGTGTGTACGAGGTGTACGGAGCGGAGCCGCGTGTGTACGAGGTGTACGGAGCGGAGCCGCGTGTGTATGAGGTGTACGGAGCAGAGACGCGTGTGTAGGAGGTGTACAGAGCGGATCCGCGTGTGTACGAGGTGTACGGAGCGGAGCCACGTGTGTACGAGGTGTACGAAGCGTAGCCGCGTGTGTACGAAGTGTACGGAGCGGAGCCGCGTGTGTACGAGGTGTACGGAGAGGAGCCGTGTGTGTAAGGGGTGTACGGAGAGAAGCCGCGTGTGTACGAGGTGTACGGAGCGGAGCCGCGTGTGTACGAGGTGTACGGAGAGAAGCCGCGTGTGTACGAGGTGTACAGAGCGGAGTCGCGTGTGTACGAGGTGTACGGAGCGGAGCCGCGTGTATGAGGTGTACAGAGCGGAGCCGCGTGTATGAGGTGTACAGAGCGGAGCCACGTGTGTACGAGGTGTACGGAACGGAGCCGCATGTGTACGAGGTGTACGGAGCCGTGAGTGTACGAGGTGTACGGAGCGCAGCTGCGTGTGTACGAGGTGTACGGAGCGGAGCCGCGTGTGTACGGAGAGAAGCCGCGTGTGTACGAGGTGTATGGAGAGGAGCCGTGTGTGTAAGAGGTGTATGGAGAGGAGCCGCGTGTGTACGAGGTGTTCGGAGCGGATCCGCGTGTGTACGAGGAGTACGGAGCGGAGCCGCGTGTGTACGAGGTGTTCGGAGCGGATCCGCGTGTGTACGAGGTGTACGGAGCGGAGCCGCGTGTGTACGAGGTGTATGGAGCGGAGCCGCGTGTGGACGGAGAGAAGCCGCGTGTGTACGAGGTGGACGGAGCGGAGCCGCGTGTGGACAGAGAGAAGCCGCGTGTGTACGAGGTGTACGGAGCAGAGCCGCGTGTGTACGAGGTGGACAGAGCGGAGCCACGTGTGTACGAGGTGTACGGAGCGGAGCCGCGTGTGTACGAGGTGTACGGAGTGGAGCCGCGTGTGTACGAGGTGTACGGAGCGGAGCTGCGTGTGGACAGAGAGAAGCCGCGTGTGTACGAGGTGTACGGAGCGGAGCCGCGCGTATATACGAGGTGTACGGAGCGGAGCCGAGCGTGTACGAGGTGTACGGAGCGGAGCCGCGTGTGTACGAGGTGTACGGAGCGGAGCCGCGTGTGTACGAGGTGGACGGAGCGGAGCCGCGTGTGGACGAGGTGTACGGAGCGAAGCCGCGTGTGGACGAGGTGGACGGAGCGGAGCCGCGTGTGGATGGAGAGAAGCCGCGTGTGTACGAGGTGGAAGGAGAGGAGCCGCGTGACGAGGTGTACAAAGCGGAGCCACGAGTGCACGAAGTGTATGGAGCGGAGATGTGCGTGTATTTTGGCATGGGGGGGCCCCATTTGAAAGTTTGCACCGGGGTCCATAACTTTGTAGTTACACCACTGCGTAGGAACCTCACAGCACAAGGCCACATACCCAGCTAGGACCCCCACCTTCATGTAACATGCCGGGGCACAAGAGATGAGTACTTCGCAGACATGACTACCGCCCCGCGCCACGTTACCGGGGTACAGTGACTGCACACTTGTGGTTTTAGACTGGACAACCCCTTTAATAGCTGCTGCTGTAAAAAAAAACAAAAAACGGATTGCATACGGACTGTACATGGATGGCACGTGAGTAAAAAATTGTCACAGTTTTCTGGATGAAACTGACGATTTTTTTGTACTGTGGTGTGAACCTGGGCTAAGTCTCACTCATGGAATAAAACGCCACCGTCCACACCACAGTGCCATCTCCCTTCCACCGAGCACCTGTAGAGCCCTCCTGTATAGAAACACATCAATGCTTGACTGCTCAGCAGTGAGTAGTACTACTGATCTGATTACACGTCATGTCCTCAGAAGACGCGAGATTTCACGCCGAATTACTGCGCTCCGCCAAAATCATACACACAGGCTTCGGCGACGGCAAAATGGCTGCCGCGGCAGCAGAGAACGTCTCCGTACGGCCTTCCCTCTGGTGCTGGGAGTGGGTGATTTGCTGGCGTCACTAAGAAGCGTCTTCCGGCGTCAACATCTGTGGTCTCTGCCAGCGGAAGATTCTGACGGTAATGAGCCGGGTGGTGATGGGTTGTATCACCCTCTATCTTACAGGGCTCGTCCAGTACCGGACAGCCCCTTTACCCTCCAGCCGTAACATAACGTCTTCTGTCCTAAATGTGTCAATATTGTAAGGTCCCAAATTCCCTCTTACTGGACTACTCTCCCCAGCGGCTCAGTGATGGGGGCCATGTTGGCAGTAGTGCAGCTGGTGACCGCTGCTGCCCCAGTGTGCCGTCCGTATGTAGATAAGGAAGAGAGGAGACAAGGAATGATGAAATTGGGATTTTACAATAGTTCCAGCCATTTTGGAAACCTTTCTATGGGCTGAATAACTCCTTTATAAAGTGACATCCTCTCCCCCATTGATTCCTGCTGATCTAGTGGTCATAACGTCAGTAATCGTGCTGTATGTGGGTTCCTGCTGAGTCCGGCGATTGGCTGCAGTGGTCACATGAATGATGTATATGGCGTCACTACTGCACACAGAATAAATGTAATATAACTGGACTTTTACTGATAATAAAGATGGCGGTCCTCGTAATGAATGACTCTAGTGTGCCTCCTCACCAAGAATAATGCCATCTTGGTGACCCGGGGTCTAAATGTTTCCCTTTCTCGTGCTTCACTTGTTTTGGAAGATTTGGGGCTGCTGAGAAGTGACGGTCGCCCTCTCGGCTCCGCTGAATGGCTGGAGGCACAGGTGGCGACAGTGTTACCATATGTTGGCCATTTCCCAGGGGGCAGATTAGTGGGCGTAGTCTGTAAACTAATGTTTGAATAAGACTCTCTAATGTGTTCTGTTTTCCCATCAGGACCCAGACATGGCAGCGTCATCACATTTAATTGCAAAAAGTGGACGGCGCTTTAAATGGGCCATTGAGTTCAGTACTGGTGGGACCAGGTATGTTCCATCTTTTCTTATGGAGCCGCACACCTAGAGGACATCAGTGCTTCCCTCGTTTCTTGCCCCCACAATAACTCGCACATCACCAGGGTTGGGAACATTTACAACAAACACCCCTTCTTGGGGTAAGATGTGAGTGGCCGCCTGCAGATAACCACATTGTTCTGTAGTTTGGTGCTTTTCATCACATGGGGTGTCCCAAATGGAGGAAGCAGTTGTCTAAATGTGACCACCCTTTTACCAATTCTCTTTTGTTTGTACCATACTCCTCTGTCTACAATGTCTCCCCACACTCATATGAATTCCTTTTTCTATGCTGTTAGGGGTCGCGGTGAGAGGAGCGCCCCTCAAGACAGCATGTATCCTGTGGGATATTCTGATAAGCAAGTCCCAGACACCAGTGTACAAGAGTCTGACCACATTCTTGTAGAGAAGGTAATGCTGACGGCTGGGGCTTATAATGATTGTAGCTTGTCTGACAGGTACATAATTCATTATTTAAAGCAGAGGTGGGGAACCTCAGGCCCACAAGACATTTCTGGCCCTCAGTGACCTTTTATCCTCTCGCCAGGCAGGTTCCCGGGGACCGCAGTGTTGGGCCAGCAGCTGTAGTTTGTCGGCCACCGGTCCATTAATTGTTCCCTACTGAACGACGAGGCGCGTGCAATGAAATATTACATCCTGACACCCGTGCCAGCGTCAGGATGTACTTTGTGGAC
Source organism: Dendrobates tinctorius (assembly GCF_039654945.1). Classification (NCBI taxonomy): domain Eukaryota; kingdom Metazoa; phylum Chordata; class Amphibia; order Anura; family Dendrobatidae; genus Dendrobates; species Dendrobates tinctorius. The sequence continues at coordinate 647,442 of NW_027362175.1, read as the reverse complement.
GCAATTTGCGCGGTGCCCAAAGGATTATATAAATATCCAAATGATCATTGGCAGAAAAAAGATTCCCCGCCCCTGATTTAAAGGGTCATGCGAGTATGCATGTATTCTCTGTTGGGCTACTATTGGCCAAATAGCACAGATTACCCATGACCTCTGAGCTAATAGTAGATCAGACACGTTCCTGTAATCTTCTGCCTTTAAAGGGAAGGTGCCGCAATTTTTATTTTTCTATTAATCATTATTCATAATTTTTAATAGAAAATTAAATGAACTTTTAATAGTTTTTTTTATATATTCATATTTTCTTCAGCCACTGGGGGCTGCCATTTGCTTTTGGGGGCTGTAAGTGTCTGAACACGACACTTTCACACCTCAAATATGGCAGTCACTGGGCATAAGAGACTGCGTTCGCCATCAGACCACATCTCTTGTATTGAGACTGCCTTAGCTGTGACCTGGGTACACCCCCTGGTCTGTCCAGGTCACAGCCATCTTTGTGGAGCCAGCAGTGTATGCTGCGGGCTGCACATGCCGCTTGTCATCACACACATTGCACAGTGCGTGTGATGACAAGATTTGCTAGGGAGCCAAGGTCCTGCGTGAGGTATCATCGGCAATGATCAGCATCCTGGGATTAATAGTACATTAGCAGACTGCTGATCACCGGTGTGACCACAGTGTTCGGTGCACAGCAGAGTATTTATCACCCCGCTGTGCCCTGATCACTGGCACAGCTTTGCCATGACACCGTGTAGCTTACATTGCACGCAGCTCTCTTCTCTCGTCGAGCAAAGCTGCTCCTAGTGTCAGAACGCGGGGGGGGGGGGGGCAGAAATAACAAGACATCGGAGAGCAACAGTGCAAGATGTGAGCACTCGTATTTGTTGTGTGTGGTGCTCTCTGCCCAGCACACTCCAGGTAACCTGTGCAGCTGCTTTGCACCTCCTCTTTATTGTTGACCATAGCAGATTAGAGTGTGTGTTGTACTATGTGTATTTTCCTGTGTGTATGAACGTATGTGGAGATACGGGGGTCAGCGGGTGCTCTAGTCCTCTAGCCCAAAACCGCATGGACCAGAACTCATCCCACCGAACGCCCACTTTCCTTTTAATGTGGACATAATACTACTCGGACAAGACGGTGAGGTTAAAACAGTGTGGAAATACTTTATTGAACCACAAAACAGGCAAATAACACATAGAACAGTCCAGGAAAATACCCAAGATGGTGCAAAATTATTCCCTTCACCCTTCCGCTGACTCGCTGGGACAATAGTAGCTGTAACTTCAGAGCTTCCTGGGCTGACTTCCCCCACCTGTGGCACGCACAGAGAGGAGGTACCGATAAGTCCATGTAGATACAAGGCCAGTTGACCGGAGGGTCACAACCTGGCTTCTCCGACCATCTCCATAGAGCAAGGTGACAGGCGAGTCCCAATCCTGGTTTTCCCAAACGTAACCATGGGGCTCAGGTGACCGGTGTGTCCAAATCCTGACTTCTCCAAACATATCCATGGGTTCAGTGATGGTCAATGGAGCAGATCTGTATTCTTCCAGTGGAGGCCATGGTCCCCTATGCCAGCATCCTGTAGAATGTCAAATCTATGTCCCTCGTGATGGAGCCATGATGTTCTGGCTGCTGTCCTGTAGAGTGGTCCTGGCTGTAGTTTTGTAAAGAGGCTCTGGTTCTTTGGATCTCTTGGATAACTTGTTACAGAGGCATATACCACTTGTATAGTTCACAACTGTTATCCTTCAAGACATCATTCAGAGTTCAGGAGGAAGATGTGATGAGATTTATTCACATTGTTTGAGTATTTAATCAATTTTCATAGTTTTTACTCCTCTGTTTTGCAAGTCAACAGGTCCCACACAATAGTCAATCAAATATTATTAAATATCCATTGTTCAATGACGCTGCATCCCTGTCTTGCAAAGATAGCAGACAATAAGCAGTAGGTGCTGGCATATAAGAGGCAAGCAGCAGCCATTCAAACATATGAAAAATCAATGTGTAAGACTCATATGACAACAGTCTATGGCTCTTAACCAACTATAAAAAAGACATGTGGATAAATAATATTAAATACTGCATTGTCACAGCGTGCATGTGTATTTTCCAGTGTGTATGAGCATGCATGTGTATTTTACTATGTATAGTAGAAAAGATCGCAGCTTCAAGTAAGATATACAGTATAAGGTGAAGAGATATCCGAGACCGCTGTGGCTAACCCCGTCACGCGCCATGCTCCCCACACCGCTGTGGCTAACCCCGACACGCGCCATGCTCCCCACACCGCTGTGGCTAACCCCGTCACGCGCCATGCTCCCCACACCGCTGTGTCTAATCCCGTCACGCGCCATGCTCCCCACACCGCTGTGTCTAATCCCGTCACGCGCCATGCTCCCCACACCGCTGTGTCTAATCCCGTCACGCGCCACTGGGCACTGTATCTAGATACTTGTAGTGTATCATGTGCTGCGAATATTCCCAGCGTATCTAACCCCAGCTTATGATACAGCGAGCCGCACCAACTAACAGTATCGGTGCTGCCGTGCGTCTTTGGTGACACTGTCTACTTGTCTGTATCACTGAGACCCAAAACTTCATCCTTTATCTTTTTACAAACACCCAGAAGGGGAGGAGAGGGGTAACGTCAGACACATGTAAGCAGATTCAGCCCACGTTTGCTGCAGTCGTAATGTGAGCTAGCTGTACACTAGGATTTCATAGCAAGTTTCAGCAGCTGCTCCCGCTAGTGCTTAAAAGTGGAAATACCAAACCTTTTTTAAATGTTTCATATTTTACTAAATTAAAAACAAATAATATTTAAGCAAAATACTTTTTCAATTGTTGACTTTTTTTTTTATTGGCACCTTCCCTTTAAATAGGACAGGATATTAAAGTGACAGACCTGCTGTAACTTTAGTGAAACTATTTGCTGACAGTCCTGTTATTTTGAACAGCGTTGCTGGGACATCGCCCTGGGACCACTCAAGCAGATCCCCATGAATCTATTCATAATGTATATGGCTGGGAACACAATTTCCATCTTCCCCATTATGATGGTGTGTATGATGGCATGGCGACCCATACAAGCACTGCTTGCTACACCTGCTAGTAAGTGATTTTTTTTTTCCTTTCAGTAACTAATATGAGCCATGTATTTTTTAAAAAGGTAAAAAAAAACAAAAAACAATTTTACTGCTTTTTTTTTTCTTAAGCCTTTAAGCTCCTGGAAAGCTCCGGTCAGCGGTTTCTCCAAGGCTTGGTTTATCTCATTGGAAACCTTCTGGGTCTTGCATTGGCGGTTTATAAGTGTCAATCTATGGGACTCCTGCCCACGCATGCTTCTGATTGGCTGGCCTTTATTGAACCACCCGAGGTTAGTCTTCATTATTTATAATAAAGTGACGTTATTGTGATATGTGAAGCTGCAGTGGGTCTTTGTATAGGCATTTTTGTGTACTCACCGTAAAATCCTTTTCTCCAAGCCAATCATTGGGGGACACAGAGTCAGTGAGACAGTGGGTGTTATGCTGCTGGCCACTAGGAGGACACTAAGTTAACCAGAAAAAAAGTTAGCACCTCCTCTGCAGTATACACCCTCTCGCTGGCTGAGATTTCTCCAGTTCGGTGAAAAAAGCAGTAGGAGCATAAACAGTCAACAATAACCATGACTAAATCAAAGCCTAAGAATGCTACAGTGAGACAATAGGCTAAACAGGGTGGGTGCTGTGTCCCCCAATGATTGGCTCGGAGAAAAGGATTTTACGGTGAGTACACAAAAATCCCTATTTCTCCTACGCCTCATTGGGAGAGACAGTGGGACGTCCTAAAGCAGTCCCTGGGTGGGGAGCATATGTCTGCTAATACCCCATGTACCACTGAGTCAACACTGAGGTACTGCCGATTGCAGGCTGCGTCGGGCCGAGAGCCGCATCCGCAGAGGCCCGTGAATGAATTTGGTAACGTCTTGTAAAAGTATGCAGACTGGACCAAGTCGCAGCCTTGCAGACCTGTCCTGCCGAGGCCTGGTGCCGAATGGCCCACGAGGCGCCCACTGAGCAGGTAGAGTGCGCCTTAATCCCTGCTGGGACAGATGCGTTCCTGACACGGTAGGGTTCCTGAATCGCCAAGCGAATCCACCTGGCTAGCTTTGCTTTTGACGCGGCTAGACCCTTCCTATGCCCCTCTGGAAGCATGAACAGGGTATCTAACTTGTGGAAGGGAGCCATCCGCGAGATGTACCGTCTCAACGCCCTAACCACATCCAGGGTGTGGAGGGCCTTCTCAATGCGCTGGACTGGCGCCAGACAAGAGGAAGGCAAAAACAATTTCCTCGTTGAGATGGAAGGAGGAGACTACCTTGGGCAGGAAGGACGGGGCCGTCCTGAGAACTACCTTGTCCTGATGAAAATTCAGGAACAGAGAACGGCAGGACTGCCAATTCCGAAACTCGTCTGATTGACGTAATTGCCACCAGAAAGACCACCTTCCAAGAGAGGACGGTCAGTGACACGTCCTGCAGCGGTTCAAAAAAAGAGCCTCCTGTTAAGGCCCCACGAGAAGGTGCCACATGGGAAACTCCCTGAATGAATGTCTTTACCTGAAGTTTGGTGGCAATTTTGTGTTGGAAAAAACACTGACAAGGCTGAAATTTGGCCCTTGAGCAAGCTAAGCGCGAGGCCTGATTTTAATCCGGATTGAAGGAATTCCAATATGGCTGGAATGGGAAACACCAGAGGTGAGCGACCATAATCCTTGCACCACGAAAAGGTTTTCCAGGTGGGGTGATAGATGCGCCTGGACAGGCTTCCTAGAACTAAACATGGTGGAAATCACATCGTGAGAGAACTCAGCCTGTGCTAAAAACCAGTATGCAACGCCACGCCGTCAAAGACAGGGCCCCGGAGTTCTGGTAGTAAATCGGGCCCTGTGAGAGTAGATCCATGCGATCTGGAGGTCGCTAGGGGACGTCGGCGACTAGTTGTATTAGTTCTGCATACCATGCTCGGCGCGGCCAATCTGGCGCGACTAGGATCACTGGTACTCCCTTCTCTCTGATCTTCTTGATGACCTTCGGAAGCAAGGGAAGAGAAGGAAAGATGTACGGGAGCCGGAACCGGTGCCATGGCAGAACCAGGGCGTACGCGCCGATGGCGCATGGATCGGGCAATGAACCGAGGCACCTTGTTGTTTAGTCTTGAGGCCATGAGATCCACATCCGGAGTCCCCCAACGATGACAAATCTGCTGAAAGACTTCCGGATGAAGAGACCACTCTCCCGAGGCAATGCCTTGGTGACTGAGAAAATCTGCCGCCCAATTTTCTACACCCAGGATGTGGATTGCTGAGATGGGCGAATGGTTGGTCTTGGCCCAATGGAGGAAGTGACTCACTTCCTCCATGGCCATCCTGCATCGGGTACCTCCCTGGCGGTTGATAGACGCTACAGCCGTGGTGTTGTCGGATTGGATCCTGAAGGGGAGACCTGCGAGGAGATGGTGGAAACTCTGTAGAGCTAAGCTGATCGCTCGTATCTCCAAAATGTTGAAGGGGAGACGTGACTCTCGGGTCGACCAACGACCCTGTGCCATGTGGTGACCAAAGACCGCACCCCAGCACCCCGAGAAGACTTGCGTCAGTGGTTACTACCAACCATCTTACTGGGAGAAAAGACCTCCCTTGATTCAGGGAGGACCTCAGTGTCCACCACCTGAGGGGTTGCCTGCCCCATAGGGACAGAAGAATCCGACGGTCCAGGTAGAACGGGTTCTTGTCCCAAGCTAACAGCAACGCATGTTGTAAGGGATGGAAATGGAACTGCTTCCATCGCAGCCACCATCTTTCCGAGAACTCTCATGTTGAAACGAACGGAGTGAGAAACTGGTCGGGAAAGAGCCCGCGCTGCCTGTTGTAAGGCTTGGTTCTTTTCTGGAGGGAGAATGACCAACCCGCGGGCAGTGTCCAAGATGATTCCTAAAAAGGAAATCTGCTGGTTTCTGGGAAGACTTTTCGAAGTTTATCTTTCACCCCAGGCACAAAAGTGTATTTACTGTTATATCCATGGATTCCTAGCAGGCTGGAAGGGACGGGCCTTTGATGAGCAGGTCGTCCAGATACGGTAACACCACTACTTCCTGAGAGTGGAGAATGGCCATGACAGCCGCCATGACCTTGGTAAAGACCCTGGGGGCGGTGGCGAGTCCGAAGGGCAAGGCAACGAACTGGAAGAGTTCCTCGTGAATTGCAAAACGCAGGAACTGCTGGTGGGATGGGCAGATTGGAATGTGAAGGTAAGCGTCCTTGATGTGGCTGGATGCTAACAACTTTCCTTTTTCCATGGAAGCGACAACTGATCGGAGAGATTCCAGTCGAAATTGCCGTACCCTGACAAACTGATTTAACAGTTTGAGATCCAGAATGGGTCGCATCGTCCCGTCTTTCTTTGGAACCACAAAAAGGTTTAAATAAACTCCTCTGAACCTTTTGTGATGAGGGACCGGAATGATGACTCCAAGAAAATTCTATCTTGTATCCGAGGACACCAGCTCCCTGACCCACTTGTCGTGGAAAATAGGCGACTGCCTACTTTGTCGGTGTCCGCCAGATACCGCAACAAGTCATTGGGTAGATCTATGAGATCTGGCTCCCCTAGATCCAGAAGCCCTGGGCCTGGGTTTCCAAGAGCGGCTAGGTCTGTATGTCTCCGCGCGGGGACCGACCTGATCCGTAAGAGAAGAGGAGGGCCAACCGGAATTGTTGCGAAAAGATCGAAAAAGGCGTCGGCTGTTGGTTGCAAAACGGCCGAACAGCCTTTAGTTGAGGAAGGAATTTACTTTTGAAAGGGGAGAGAAGTCAACGATCTTTTAGATGTGGCATCCGCCCGCCAGTCGCGGAGCCATAGGGCTCTTCTAATGGAGATTGCATTAGCAGCAGTTTCAGCAGGGCAATTGGCGGCATCTAAAGAAGCATCTACTACAAAGTCTGCTGTGGGAATTATCTGCCTGGCGACAGTGGTTGCCTCCGGAGGAAGATTGGTGCCGTGGAAGGAAGTAATCGAGACTTCTGCCCAAGCGGCCATTGCCTTAGTGACCCAAATTGCTGCGAAAGATGGAAAAAAAGCGCTGCTCCTGAAGCTTCAAAAACTGAACAGGCAAGGTAGTCAATTTGACGATCGGAGGGGTTTCTGATTGAGGAACCCTCAGAAACGGATAGGAGCGTTTTAGAAGCAAGACGCGATACAGGAGGGTCCACCGGAGGGGACTGTAACCAATCCTTCATTAGGTCTGTATGAAAAGGGTATTTAGCCTGAGTAGACTTTTGCCCTGTGAACCGCTTATGTGGCCGATCCCTATGTTTCTGGACGGCTGGTAAATAACCTGCGCACACGCTAGGTTTTCTTAAATGAGATATAGGGAGTGCTGGAGCGGGAATATTTTCCTCATCCAACTTCAGAATCATGTTGACTGATTCTACATGAGAATCAAGCAACTCTTGATCAGTTGGGGGATTCTGAGGGGCTGACATGTCAGATTCGAATTCAGAGTCGTGCTCGCTGTGAACCTCAGGAGAGGGCAAGCGAGAGACAGGAGTCGCCGATGCCGAGGCGCGAACGACTACGGGATGCGTCATGGGGTCCGCTTTCTAGAGACCTGAACATCCCTTGAACGAGTGCTGGTGGACGGTTCCCGGCCGACGCCAGAGCCCTCCTCGGGAGGTACGGACGCTTTCTGACTTAGAGTCCTCCTGAGAATATAGCCTGGGTCAGAGTCCACCGACTGTGACCGGGGCGCAGCCCACTCAGGGGTACTGAATGCAGGAGGCCCTTCAGCAGCAGTGGCGAGGGACGTTGGAGCGCAGGTCGGGGCGCAGTCTGGGTCGCAGTCCGTGCATAACAGATTAGTCTGTGCACTGGGTAAGGCAGACTTGCAAGTGGTACCCACGGTGAAAAACGCAGTGTGCTTGTTCACAGCCCGTTTAGCCTCCTTAGATTGAGGCATAGCGCTCCTGAAAGGGATAACGGCAGGGAATGTGCCGGGAAGGGGTTAAGCTTTAATCTGAGGGTAGATGCAGCTTACCCACGGTCCTGTGCTGGGTCCCCTGGGAGGAAAACGGTGGCCCTGTGGTGTCACCTGGTATCCGGCTGTCCAGAGCAGGCATTGCGCTCCTGAAAGGGTTAACAGCTGAGGTAACAGACATGGCCCCCGAGATTAGAATTGCGCGTCTCGTAAGTAATGAGAGGCGCCAAGAGGAGGGGGCGGCGCTATGCAAATTGCGGCCTAGCAGGCCGTAAAAACCAGGGTCTAAATTTTTGGCCTACCCAAGCGCCGAGAGCGGGGGGGGCTGCGATGGGTCGCCGGTGCACAGCCGTTAAGTCAGCGCTTCTCCCGGGGGCCAGGACCCGACCCCATACCTCCACTCCTGTGCTCAGGCAGTCGTCGCTGTCCGGGGTCTTCCATGCAGGTGCGTGTCTCATCCTCCAGGCGATGTAGCAGAGCTGGAGGAGGTCTTAAAGGGGTATGCTCAATCGATCCCCCCTGTGGTAGGGGGACGGAGAGCTATGGGGGTGATTCAGGGCATCTGAGAAAGCGCTGCTCAAGTCCTTCTCCATGCACTCCTGTGCTTCGTCCTGTTGCGCTTGCCCTCGTATTCGTGGAGTACCGACCGTAAGGGAATCAGCCCCCATTCGTCGCAGGAAAGTGTACAGGGAGGTATACTCCGCGTGCTTGCCTGTTGTTGGTTCGGGGGAGAGCGGGCCGTAGAAAGGAACAGTCGCCCCCTTCACTCCGTTAATTAAATAATTTACAGAAAATTTCAAAAATGAAATAAAAACGGTGGGGTCTGAAACCAGACCCAAGTGCCCCCTATAGACACTAAGCAAAACTGGAGAAATCTCAGCCAGCGAGAGGGTGTATATTGCTGGGGAGGAGCTAACTTTTTTTTTCTGGTTTACTTATTGTCCTCCTAGTGACCAGCAGCATAACACCCACTGTCTGTGTCCCCCAATGAGGCGTAGGAGAAAACAAGATAGCTGCTGGCCCCAGATGATAAAGGATGTAAAAATGGAAACCAAGACACTAATGTGATCAGGGCCTTGGTGTTTCAGTTAATCACCATTTGCAATACCTCTGGCTATTAAAGGGAACCAGACAGCTTATACATGCTGACTAGTGAAACAGGCAATCCCTGCATGTGTTGCGGCTGTTGAACAACCGCGAGACATGCAACTGCAGGGACTCAGAACTTATTTTTTGATCACGCTGAAGTCGCTCGGTTAACACATGAGCATAGTCACTCATCACTATTGCTGACCGAGTTACTGCCAGCATTGTTATGATGAGTCACCGAAGGAGGAAAAAACAAAATACTAGCTAAGTCCAGAAAAACCAGAGAGGTTGGCAGCTATCGGATTGCAGACCCCTGAACCTATCCACAACAACTAGCAGTAGCCGTGGGGGGTTCCTACGGTGCCCTAGACCCCTCGATCACAGCCGGAGAACCACATAGCCTAAAGACAGAAAGGGAAATCTAAACTGCCCCAGAGCAGACCCCAAAGCAATAGGCAGCCCCCAACATATAATGACGGTGAAGCAAGATGAAAACACTAACACAGATAGAAAGGTTGAGCAAATTATGGGGCCCCAAGTTAACTAAATAGGACAGGATAGGAAAGCTGCTGTCTGCCATCCGCAAAAACCCTATCCAAAATGAGCCAACCGACTGATAGGAAAAACAGGCCCTGAAGTCGCTAGGCTTCAAAAGACTATATCAGCACTCAGGTATATTCTGAAGACAGAGCAAAAGATCAACAGATCAGAGACAAAAATGGAATTCAGCTCACCCCCGGCCGGGGATGGCAGAACTCCCAAAAAACAAGGCAAAACAAAATCAAAACTGAAGAGTACAAAGCAGAGCAGAAAAACTTAGCTTTGAGACGCAGGAATCAGACTGGTCTCCAAGAATCCAGCAGGATCACCAGCAAGGCAGAAGGGCGTCGGCCGCCTTATATCCAGTCCTCAATTCCAGCCACCCAGTCATCATCTAGCTGCCCAGGTGTTTGGTAATCAGCCTCACTACCTTTCTTCACCAGAGGAGGGAGTTCATCAGACCTCAATGGTGAAGGGAAAAATGAACTCACAACAGTACCTCCCCCTTGAGGAGGGGTCACCGAACCCTCATCCATGCCACCAGGGCGATCCGGGTGAGCCCGATGAAAGGCACAAACCAATCTTTTGGCATGAATATCAGAGGCAGAGACCCAGGAATTGAATTATCCTCCTGACCATAACCCTTCCACTTAACCAAATACTGGAGTCTCCGTCTAGCCAGACGGGAATCCAGTATCTTCTCTACCTCATATTCCATGTTACCTTCAACCAATATAGGGTCACATAGCCTCGTGCTCGGGTACAGAAATTGAAAAGCCGACCCTTGGGGAATTTACACCCCGGGTTCAGCTCAATTGCAGTCATAACTCCTATGAGGAGGCAAAGACGCAGACTCATTCTCACTAAATACATCATAAAAGTCAGCCAGATGGAATTCAGCTCACCCCCGGCCGGGGATGGCAGAACTCCCAAAAAGCAAGGCAAAACAAAACTGAAGAGTACAAAGCAGAGCAGAAAAACTTAGCTTTGAGACGCAGGAATCAGACTGGTCTCCAAGAATCCAGCAGGATCACCAGCAAGGCAGAAGGGCGTCGGCTGCCTTATATCCAGTCCTCAATTCCAGCCACCCAGTCATCATCTAGCTGCCCAGGTGTTTGGTAATCAGCCTCACTACCTTCCTTCACCAGAGGAGGGAGTTCATCAGACCTCAATGGTGAAGGGAAAAATGAACTCACAACACAGCATGTCTGACATTGGCTGTATGATTTCAGCCAAGTATATTTCCCTCTGCTGCTGTGTTTTAGAGAAAAAAAACACATCAAAAACTACAGGGGACTAAGCTGCACTGGAGACCAGTCACACAGGTTTCTCACCGCCACGGACTGTCAGGTCTTTCACTGCATGTGTGTATACATAGGGAGACGCCGGTCACTGAGGAGGAATCGGGTGAGAAGCCACCAGAGAACCACCTGACGGATTTTAACGTATGTGTTGTTTCCTCTGAAATGTTGCAGCAGAGTCAGATACTTGACTGAAATAATGCAGCCAATATTTAATACATACTGCCGGTGGATCAGTCAGCTTGTATTAGCTGTCATGCTCCCTCTAGTTTACATCCAACACTCATCATTCCCATGTGACAGATGGCTGGCTGCATGGACATTGTGTACTCCTGCCAGTCCATCATGATCATTAGGGAAGAGACAAATTGCCATATTACTTGGGGCAGGGATCACAACGCTCTGACTGGCTGTCAGCTTTCACGACCCGAGTATGACACCATGTATTTCTATGCAGCTGTCAAGTCAGGTGTGCCGCCGGCCAGTCCGTGCACTGCTTTGTGATCCTCAGAGTTATATGGCCGTCTGACTGTTCCCTTACCTTTAGTGCAGGATGAATCACTACATTTACAATCCCATTGGGACAAATAATGTAAATCTCATTCTGCTTGTGCCCATCGGCTTGCTTATTACTTTACCTTTCTTCTTTTAGAGAATGGAGTACAACGGAGGTGGCCTCTTACTATGATTCCTAACCATAGCGAAGCATACCCAATGCAGCCGACACCGCCTTTTCAGATTCCTGCCGTATTTTTAGTTCTGTTCCCTTGTAATAAATTATTATACCTACTGTATGGTGTGGATTATATCATTCAAAACAATCACAGCCGACTATATAGAAAACGTTTTATTCCAGCGTTTGTTTGGAACATCCTATAAGAATGAACAGAATGACTGACGCAAACAATGACGAGAGGGGAGGAAGCTGCTGCATTGTCAGTCCTAGCATCATTCCCTTGACAACTGCTTGTTCCCACACTTCATTAATGATCATTACAGAAACATGTAACCCGTGGAATGACACATCTACCAATAAATTAAAACTGGGTGACTTGTTCTATCCTGCTAGACATAAAAATGTGCAACACAAATAAAAACATGAAACATTTTCTTTGTTCCTGCTGCTCTCGATGTACAGCCCCAGAACACAGGACCTTCCCACAGAATGAGGACAGACACATGGTTTTGGATGTAGAATTCGGAAAGGAGTTTGTCTACAAAAAAAAAAAATGCATACTAAATAGGGTCATTTGAATGGCCATGTTCCCAGCCATGTGCGGAGTTAAGGCGTGCCAACTCATTGTACCTCTAGTGAATGAACCCCGGTTTTCTCTACCCCACCCCTTATAAAAACTTTTCTGAATGACTGGGGACCTTTCTGATATGTTGTAGAAGCATTTCATGCTCTCTGCTGCATAGAGTTCAATGAGGGATCCCTGGACAAGGTTAGAAATACTGTTCTAGTCATCCCTTTTGTTACCCACCATGTGCCTCCAAATTCAACTCAACACCACCATGTTTTTTGGCTTGTAAAGGGTTCAGGGCTTCTTTAACTTCTGCAAGTTTTCTAGTTTTCTGTTGCCCTCACAGAAAAACTTCTATGAATGGTTTGTATGTTCAGTAAAGCAACATCTTCATAAATATCTGTTGTCTTCTGCTACAGCTGGAGTAATGCACCTTGTAACAACCTATGTGTATTAGGAGTAGATGGTGATGACCTCTGTGCCACCACCTCTCACTAGCAACACTCGCTCCAGGCCTTCAGTCAAGACTTCCAGGAACTCCATATCTGGAGAAATCTGTGGTTAAGGAAAAATATGCATCAAGTGTATATGGAATCAGACTGGTTTCACAATGTTTGTATTAGGGCTTGTTCACACCCTGTGTTTTTGCCACACTTTTTTCCTGTGCATTTTTGACACTGAAAAAAACAAGACGTTTTACAGCACTAGTAAAAATGAGTGAGATTTCTGAAATCACATGCTGCTTTTTTTTTTTTTTCTTGAAGATACGAGCCAAGAAAGCATTTTTTCAATTCTGCAGCATGTCAATTTTTCAGAGTTTTTCAGCATTTTTCACCTATTTAAATGAATGGTAAAAAAAAAAAAATACATAAACATGTATTTCACACAGAATGTGTGCACAGACCCATAGGCTATGTTTATGTTTTTCTGGCCTTCAAAAATGTTTTTCAAGCAGAATCCACTTCAGCAAACTTTCTGAAGGGGGGGGGGGGGGGGGGAGTACCGTATTTTTCGGACTATAAGACGCACCGGACCATAAGACGCATCCCAATTTTCAGTAGGAAAATAGGGGGAAAAAAAATGTGTCAAATGTGTCTTGCAGTCCGAATTCAGCTTACCTGGGAAGGGATCCGGCACAGGTGGAGAAGTAGTCACAGGGGTCATTCAGTGGTCCAGGCTCGTGCGGTGGCGGCTCTGTGCTGGGGCAGCTGCGCTGGGGTAGGAGCAGCTGTGCTGGGGCAGGGGCAGCAGTGCTGGGGCAGGGGCAGGTGGGCTCTGTGGTGGTGGCAGCGAGCTGTGCTCCGGTGCAGGGGCGGCAGGTCCGCCGGCATTTCTTCGCAGCCCGGAGGCCCCCGCACTTCCCTTGCTGGCCGCCGCCATGTTGCGGTGGCCTCCGGGAGCATGGACACCGGAAAGATGGCCGCCGGTCCGGGGACGGCGCATGCGCGGGATCAGATCTCGTCCCGAGATCTCGGGGGACGAGATTCAAATCTCGGCAACGAGATCTGAAGCTGCGCATGCGCCGTCCCCGGACCGGCGGCCATCTTCCCGGCGTCCATGCTCCCGGAGGCCACCGCAACATGGCGGCGGCCAGCAAGGGAAGTGCGGGGGCCTCCGGGCTGCGAAGAAATGCCGGCGGACCCGCTGCCACCACCGCACCGCAGAGCCCTGCCCGCTGCCACCAGCCAAAAGGTTAGTACCGTGTATTGCGACCATAAGACGCACCCCCCACTTTCCCCCAAAATTTTGGGGAAAAAAGTTTGTCTTATGGTCGGAAAAATACGGTATTTTCCGATATGGTTTTGAAAAAGGGGTTTTTCCCCCTCTCGTCTTATTTGCCAAATTTTGATTGGACAATATCATGTTTGGAGATATCACTCACGGTCTGTTTCAGAGAAAAACCAGCTACTATTTTTTTCCCCCACCATGTGGAAACTCTGTACCACAGTTTTATTTTTGTGTGTGTGTTGTTTTTTCGAGGCACTCAAAAATGATAGGTTTTCAAGTAGAAACCACTTCAAGAAATGCTCCTTCATGGAAGAGTGTTTAGTTTCCTCATGAAAAATCGCAACACTGAAATAATAAAAATATACAAAGTTTGGTAGCGCTGGAGTTGTACTCATAAGAATCAGGTCATTTTTACCTGACCATGCATTCCATAGAAATGAAACACCAAGGTTACTTACCGGTAGCCGGTTTTTCCGGAGCCCATGACGGCACACATGAGAGATCCGCCCAGTCAGGACAGGAACCCTACTGAAGATAAAAGGGGCGGTACCTCTCCCTCGCTTCAGTTGGTTTACAGAGCATGAGAGGCCCCCCGGGTTAGTACACATGGTAAAACTATCACCACATTATATCTAACTAAAAAAGCACCCAAAGTATAGTGCACACCAAAGAAGTGAAAAGGGGGGGGGAATATACAGGTGCCGTCATGGGCTCCGGAAAAACCGGCTACCGGTAAGTAACCTTGGTGTTTTCCCGTCTCCCATGACGGCACACGAGAGACTTTTGTAGAATTAGACACCTTAGGGAGGGACCACCGCTTGAAGCACCCTTCTACCAAAGGTTAGGTCAGTAGAGGAAGATAGATCAAGTCGGTAGTGCTTAAAAAAAGGTTGAAGGTGAGGACCAAGTAGCGGCTTTACAAATCTTCTCAATCGATACCTCAGCCTTCTCTGCCCAGGAGGTAGCCACGGCTCTGGTGGAGTGAGCCTTGATGCCTTCTGGAGCCGGAGCGCCGCTTGCGGAGTAGGATAACATAATGGCCTCCCTGATCCATCTGGCAATGGTACTCTTAGCTACCCCGTGCCCTTTTCTACTACCCTGAAAGGCTACAAAAAGGGACTGATCTTTCCTCCACTGACTAGTTACTGACATATATTGTAATATGGGTCTTCTTACATCTAATGTATGGAACTTTTGCTCCCCAGGGTTTCTAGGATTGTTACAGAAAGATTGCAAGGAGATCTCCTGAGTCCTATGAAACTTTTGGACTACCTTGGGGAGATAGGCCGGGTCTGGTCTTAGAACCACTCGGTCATCCAAGATCTGTGTATATGGAGGACATACACTCACTGGCCACTTTATTAGGTACACCATGCTAGTAACGGGTTGGACCCCCTTTTGCCTTCAGAACTGCCTCAATTCTTCGTGGCAGAGATTCAACAAGGTGCTGGAAGCATTCCTCAGAGATTTTGGACCATATTGACATGATGGCATCACACAGTTGGCGCAGATTTGTCGGCTGCACATCCCTGATGCGAATCTCCCGTTCCACCACATCCCAAAGATGCTCTATTGGATTGAGATCTGGTGACTGAGGAGGCCATTTGAGTACAGTGAACTCATTGTCATGTTCAAGAAACCAATCTGAGATGATTCGAGCTTTATGACATGGCGCATTATCCTGCTGAAAGTAGCCATCAGATGTTGGGTACATTGTGGTCATAAAGGGATGGACATGGTCAGCAACAATACTCAGGTAGGCTGTGGCGTTGCAACGATGCTCAATTGGTACCAAGGGGCCCAAAGAGTGCCAAGAAAAAATTCCCCACACCATGACACCACCACCACCAGCCTGAACCGTTGATACAAGGCAGGATGGATCCATGCTTTCATGTTGTTTACGCCAAATTCTGACCCTACCATCCGAATGTCGCAGCAGAAATCGAGACTCATCAGACCAGGCAACGTTTTTCCAATCTTCTACTGTCCAATTTCGATGAGCTTGTGCAAATTGTAGCCTCAGTTTCCTGTTCTTAGCTGAGAGGAGTGGTACCCGGTGTGGTCTTCTGCTGCTGTAGCCCATCTGCCTCAAAGTTCGACGCACTGTGCGTTCAGAGATGCTCTTCTGCCTACCTTGGTTGTAACGGGTGGCAATTTGAGTCACTGTTGCCTTTCTATCAGCTCGAACCAGTCTGCCCATTCTCCTCTGACCTCTGGCATCAACAAGGCATTTCCGGCCACAGAACTGCCGCTCACTGTTTTTTTTTTCTTTTTCGGACCATTCTCTGTAAACCCTAGAGATGGTTGTGCGTGAAAATCCCAGTAGATCAGCAGTTTCTGAAATACTCAGACCAGCCCTTCTGGCACCAACAATCATGCCACGTTCAAAGGCACTCAAATCACCTTTCTTCCCCATACTGATGCTCGGTTTGAACTGCAGGAGATTGTCTTGACCATGTCTACATGCCTAAATGCACTGAGTTGCCGCCATGTGATTGGCTGATTAGAAATTAAGTCTTAACACACAGTTGGACAGGTGTACCTAATAAAGTGGCCAGTGAGTGTATAGATAGAGCTTGTAGGTCGCTCACTCTTCGGGCTGATGTTAAGGCTACCAGTAAGACAGTTTTAAGTGTAAGTAGCTTTGGTGACAGCTCTAATAGTGGTTCAAAGGGATCTTTGGTTAAGGCCTCTAAGACTAGGTTGAGGTCCCAGGGTGGTATCTTTGGGATAATGACCGGCCTTGACCTGCCACAGGACTTTATGAATCGGGACACCCAACTATTGGCTGCTAAGATGCAGTTATATAGGGCCCCCAAAGCTGAGACTTGGACTTTGAGTGTGTTAGTGGCTAACCCCAGTTGCAGCCCCGACTAAGAATTCTAGGATAGGTCCCACTGGCGCTACATCCCCCAAGGGTTCCCCCAGGAAGTCTAGGAACTTTTTCCACGTTCTACCGTAGATTTGGGATGTTATAGGTTTCCTACTTTTCAACAGGGTGGAGACTAACCCTAGAGAAAATCCCTGGCGACTCAGTAGCGCCCTCTCAAATTCCAGGCTGCTAGATGGAAGCCTTTCACCTGAGAGTGGACCACTGGTCCCTGGGAAAGCAGGTCTGGAATCTCCTTTAATATCCATGGATCTGTCACTGACATGAGTCTCAGAAGAGAGAACCAAGGCCTGCTCGGCCAAAACGGAGCTATAAGAATTATTCTTGCTCGATCCTCCCTGATTTTCCTGACCACTACTGGGATCATTGTTATCGGGGGAAATGCATAGGCCAGGATGAACTTCCTGGGTATTTGTAGGGCATCTACTGCAAAGGGGTTTTCCCTTGGATTTAGTGAGCAGAACTTCCTGACCTTCCGGTTGTGTGCGGTAGCGAACAGGTCTATTTCTGGTTTGCCCCAGGCTTGAACTATTTGTTGGAAGACTTGGGGGTTTAGGGACCATTCCCCTTGTCTTAGGTGCCTGCGCCTCAGGAAGTCTGCCTGTATATTTTCTACCCCCTTTATGTGCAGTGCTGTGATGGATAACAGATGTTGTTCTGCTAGCTGGGAGAGTAGATCCGATATTTGCATGAGGCCCCCTGGTGATTGATGTAGGCTACTACTGCCTGATTGTCCGTCATGACTTGGGTGTGGCGGCCCCGAAGTAAAGGAAGGAAATGTTTCACGGCTTTTTCCACTGCCCATAGTTCTTTTACATTTGAACAGTGATCCTTTTCTAGCGAGGACCAGGTCCCCTGTATTGAGTGGGATCTCAGGTGTGCTCTCCATCCTGTGGCACTCGCGTCTGTTGTAATGATGTCCTCGACTGTTTAACAGCTGGTGTCCCGTGGCAAAATTCTTTTCTACAGTCCACCAGAGCAGGGAATCTCTTACAGCCACTGAGAGACATAGTTTGCCTTCTAAATGTCCTTTTAATTGTTTCTGTGCTGACAGAACTTCCCACTTTAGTTGCCTTAAGTGGTACTGCGCCCATGCTACTGCGGGTATGCATGATGTCAACGAGCCTAAAAAGGGACATTGCGCTCCTCAGGGTCATATTTGGTCTTTGTATTGCTGTGCGAGCTAGGCCTCTTATCTTGGTCACTTTGCTCTGCTAGGAGGCAGTGTTGTTGCTCGGAGTCCAATTTCAACCCTAGGAAGGATTGCTCTTTTACTGGGGTTATCCTTGACTTGGGGATGTTTACTATCCATCCTAGTCCTACTAGAATTGCTATCACTTCCTTCACTTGATGTGCGCAGTGGGACTCCGACCTCCCAATTACAAGAAAGTCGTCTAGGTATGGGACGATCACTATATCCCTAGAACGAAGAAAAGACATTACTTCGGCCATCACTTTGGTGAATACTCTGGGGGTTGTAGACAGGTCGAACGGAAGGGCTGCGTATTGGTAGTGTTTCACCTGCCCCTGGACATAGAGCGCTACTCTCAAATATTTTTGATACTCCCGATGAATTGGGATGTGATGGTAGGCATCTTTTAAGTCTATCACTGCCATGAGGCAATGCTGGAACAGGATCTTTGTGGCCGTGTTGATTGACTCCATTTTGAAGGAGTAATTGTCTACCCACTTATTGAGTCTCCTCAGATTGACAATGGATCTCCAAGAGCCGTCTGGTTTTTGTATTAAGAAGAGGGGGGTGTAGAACCCCCTTCCTTCTTCTTGCACTGGGACTTCCTGTAGGACTTGTTTTTTCACTAGTCCCAAGACTTCCGTCTCCAGGGCCAGCTGTTGCTCTTGGGCTTTCCTTCTGGGTGTCACTATGAAGGTATGCCTGGGCGGACGGATGAATTGTATTTTTAAACCGTCCTTTATGTTTAGGACCCATGTACTGGGGGAGATATTTGCCCAGGCGGAAAGGAAGAGAGAAAGCCTTCCCCCTACCTCCGGCCCGATGTCATTGGGGAGATTTTTTGGAGGAAGTGGAGGGCCCTTTAAACATATAGCCCGATCCTCTTCTTTCTTTAAAGTCCCAGCTTTTTCTATCTTCCGGGGGACAACCCCTGTTAAATCTCCTCCTCCGAAAGGGCTCCTTTTTAGGTTCTCCCGGAAATCGGGGAAAGCTTTTCTTCCTATCCCCCGCATGTTCCAAAATCTCTTCTAGTTTTTTTCCGAAGAGGGATTGGCCATCGCACGGAATGGAACATAACCTATGTTTTGATGGTAAATCTCCGGGACACCCTTTAAGCCACAGGGCTCGTCTTGCTGCATTTGACAGGCTTGCTGCTCTAGCTGTCAATCTTGCGGAATCTGCAGAGGAATCCGCTAGGAAAGCCGCTGCTCCGTGTACCAGTGTCAGATTAGACAGAATTTCGTCCCTAGGAATTCTCTCTCTGATCTGGTCTTCTATTTGTTGTAGCCAGACCATGAGGGCACGAGTGGTACAGGTACCAGCTATCGCTGGCTTTAATCCACCTGCCGAAGCTTCCCAGATATGTTTTAGGAAACCATCTGCTTTTTTATCAAGCGGATCTTTCAACATGCCCGAGTCCTCTAATGGTAGAGATACCTTTTTTGAGGATTTGGCTACAGCCCCATCAATTTTTGGGACTTTTTCCCAGGTCTCTGAATCCTTTTGTTCAAAAGGGTACCTTCTTTTTGATGTAGAAGGCAAGCTCCCTGACCTCTCCGGTTTTTTCCATTCCCTGTCAATTAGGGCCTTTATTTTCTCATTTACAGGGAAGGTGCGTTTTTTCCAATCCTCCAATCATATCCTCCAATGATTTAGGAGTCTTTTCCTCCTTAAGGCCCATTGTAGCCCTAATAGCTTCAACCAGCTTTTCCACATCCTCTGTTGGGAAACATGGACGGCTGCCTATATCGCTGTCCGAGGAGGATTCTGAGGACTGAGTAGAGGAAGAGGAGGTGGAGGGGGACAAGGATCTTTCCCGCCCCTTCTGCCCTGGCGAGGCCTCTGAATCAGAATCCCTTCTATGACCTCTTTTATCCTTTTTAAGGGCTGCCTTTAGGGAACCTTTCACCTCATGCTGTATTAACGCCTTAAGGCTGGTTACCAAATCAGGAGTTTCCTCCTGTATAGTTTTATTTATACAGTCAGCGCAGAGGTCTTTCTGCCACTGATCTGTCAGCGGGTGTTTGCATAGGGCGCATTCTCTATTTTTGGTTTTGCTGCTGGCCTTCCATGACCCCTAGTGATCAAACAGAGAAAAAAGGAACCCCGTTACCATAAGGGTGACATTCACGTAGATCACTCACCACCGCTGTCAATCAGGGGTACCGATCTCGGAGGCTCCTCAGATGCACTCGTGACGTTTCTTCTGGACGTCTCAGAGTCATGCCGGTTGTGTTTACGACTGCCGCTCCCACCACTCGAGCGGCTGCTCCTGGTATGCTGGCGGCCTGGCATCTGGCGAGAGCTCTTGCTGCTGCTGCTCATCTTGCCCCACTTCCATCATGAAGCCTTGGGCATGAGTGCGTCTTCTGTGGTCATCCCCCTTATGTAAGGGAGATCCACTGCACTCTCCGCCTCCTCCGGTTACCCCCACAGCCCCTCCCCCTGCCATGCCGCCGGGATCTTATCTTGCTGGCCGGCGTTTTTCCCTATGGGCGCCGCCATCTTGGATCCTGGCGCCGGCTCCCTATGTCACGCGGGCACGCCCCTTCCCAGCGTGCCCTGCGAAAGCGGCCGCTCCTGACGCTGATTACTCCGTGCTCCAGGATGCGGCAGAGGGGGAGAGGGCGGCGCGGCAGAGCCCCAGGACCCCAGGCCGTGCTGCTTCTGCGCCCGCTCGGACGCTGAGCGCCCGGGGGACCCGCGGACGGCGCTTCCCTCTCCCGACGCACGGCGCCCAGGACCCTGGCTGTTCTTCCACGCCGGCACAAGAGAGGGGCAGGTACATGATCTTCAGTACACGGGTCCCTGTCAGGACAGGAAACCCAACTGAAGCGAGGGAGAGGTACCGCCCCTTTTATCTTCAGTAGGGTTCCTGTCCTGACTGGGCAGATCCCCTCTCTCACTTGTGCAGTCATGGGAGACGGGAAAACTTTTTTTTTTCCCTCTCCACACTAGTTCAGTAGGGCTTGAATGGAATCTGTCAGCAGGATTCCCCACTACCCCCAAACTAGTTAGATGTGCATGTATGTCAGTTTTGGCGCAAATTGAACCAGAATTCTGATTTCCTGTACGTTTTATATTGCGCTATTGGCTTTAAAACAAAGCTTTTTACAATGCCGCTCACCCCCAATCCATTATAGTTCACCACTTTTTATGATCCCAGCTTATTGGCACACAGCTCCAGGGTGTGGGTTGCAGATGTAGCACTCCAAGCAATACTACACTTATCTACGAGTAAGGTCACGATCAGCGATTGTAAGCCAAAACCAGGAGTGGGTGAAAAATGCAGAAGTGGTGCCATGTTTCTATTCGGGTATGTGCCCATGGTCAGGAATTGGTGCGGTTTTGACGCTGTGTATTTATGCAGCGTCAAATCCACAGCAACCAGATGTTACAGCATAGTGGATGGGATTTTTAGAACTCCCATGTCCACTATGCGTGCATGTGTACCTGCGGAAACTGACATGCGGCGCAAACTGCATTTCACCAATAGAATGTATTGGACGTGGTAAATCTGTATGGTTCATTGAACATGTGCTGATTTACCTGCATTCAATAGAAGGCAGCAAAAATATGCTGCTTCCAAAGCAATTCTACTTCTGGATTATGAGCACATAGCCTTATACTTTACCGCTGATTGTGCCACTCCTGATTTTGGCTTACATATACGGAGGTGAAATATTCACCAAATACTAAACGTGTGAATGTGGCCTTACCGTCTGACTTGCAATGCATCAGGAAACAATGAAATCACAACATCCGAATGATCAATAAAACATTCATTTTCTTAAAAAAAACTAAAGCGCCATAAAACAACACAAATGACCCGAAGTGTATAAGGAAATACTAATACCAAGAACAATAAGGTGTGAGGTTCCCAGACAAAGCTCAAATTTAAGGAGACACACATGGGTATAAACAGTAAAGAGGTGTTCCACTAAAATGTGAAATATGGAGGAAATATCACAGGATAGTGAGAAAAAAATTCAATATTAGCTCACTCTATACTGATAGGTAGTCCCTGAAGAAGCCCAAGCGGAACATGCGTTGGGGTATTGAAGCGTACACTGGGATATGGGTAAGGTGTCCCGATTTATTTGATACATCTCAATCTTCATGTTTAGTGCTTGTGTTTATTATATCGCTTGATTATAATGCAACATTGCATTTGTGCAAGTGTACAACATACATTATTTTTTTTAATACACATTCATCCCTATTTGTTTTGGATTTTTTTATTGAATAGTTAGCTATTCACAGATGCGTCCAAAACCCCCTATCAATATAGTCAGCTAATATTGTATATTTTTGCATATTTTTCTGACTATCCTGTGCCATTTCCTAAATATTTGACAATTCGGTGTAACACCTCTTTACTGTTCTTACATTTGAGCTTTATCTGGGAAACTCATACCTTATTACTCTTGGTATTATTGTTTCCTTATACACATCGTGTTATTTGTGTTTTATTGCGCTCTTATTGTACTTTTGTTTTTGTTTATACAATTTCTATTTTATTGATCATTCGAAGGTTGTGACTTCATAGTTTTCTAGGTTATATATTTATTGTTTTGATTCATCTCCTTTTTCTAATGACTATTTTGGTTCAGAATATCTTATTCCTTAAATTATTCAGAGTGAGTTGTGCCTGTATTGCATTTTTTTTTTTTAATACTGTCATACTAAAGTTTTTTTTTGGGATGTTTACCCATCTGGTGCTAGAACTAGACCTTTCCATCGCAGTGCATGGTCTAGAAGAGGTGTCATGTGGACAAATTGCCTCTGGCTTGCCCTCCAACCTGGTTGACTGACAGGTCCTACCCCATATACAAATAGGGCATATGACAGAAAACCTAGTTCTTTATAAAAAAAAAAAAAAAAAAAAAAAGGGGAGTCTGTACGTCTTGCTACAGCTAGTGGCAGCTTTTGTTTAAGGCCTGTTTCACACTTCAGTTATTTGACGTTAGTCAAAATCCGCCGCTTTTAGAAAAAAACGGATCCCGCTTTTTTTTTGGCGGATCCATTTTTTTTTTTCCATAGACTTGCATTAGCGGCGGATTTTGACTGATGGTCGTCCATTGCATCCGTTTTTGGACGGATCCGTCAGAATGTTAGCGTCCGCCGGCTGGAGTAGACGGACAATGTAACTTTTTTCCAGCGGCGGACCGCTATTTTGAACTGCGCACGCCCAGAAGATTTTCCCTGTGATGTAGTTTAACACCAAAACGGCGCTCTGGGAGCCGCAAAAAATCTCTCATGATGATGAAGAACATACACAAGTCAGCACCTGGGAGAATTGATCATTTGTATATGCATTTTCGCCATTTCAATGGTGTCGTCTGGTTAATGTGTTTAGATGTGTCCCTAATGCAGACCTATATCACTTACTAATGTACTTCTGTTACCATAGCTCCTCTGATGTCCTTTCCGCTAAGCTTCCAACCTTGTGCTCCAAACAGTTTCCCTTTGTTGCTGAGTCATTATGTTCAATTGATAGAGAAAGAAGAAAGCAGATGCAGGAAACTCTCCTGCTTAAGCTATACAGGGCCGAATGTGGAACTGCTGTGACTGAGGGTACAAAATATAGGCCCAACTCATTAAGGCTGAGTTCACACGTGGCTTTTTTTTGCGTTTCCGCGGCGGTTTTAATCGCGCGATTTTGCCGCGAAAACGCGAAAAATAACCATCCCATGCATTCCTATGGGATTCCGCAATGCTGTGTTAATGCTGCGGTTTTTACCGCGGCGGAATCGCTTCGCGGTAAAAACCGCAGCATGCTCATTAATTTGCGGAATCGCGGCGATCCCGCACCCATAGGAATGCATTGTTCCGCTTACTTCCCGCATGTGGCTGTGCACACCATGCGGAAAGTAAGCAGAACATTTGCGGATGGTACCCACGGTCCGGAGGAGAGGAGACTGTCCTCCGGGCTTTGGGTACCATATCCCTGTAAAAAAAAGAATTTAAAAATAAAAAATATTGTTATTCTCACCCTCCGACGTCCCGCGCAGCCTTCCCGCTTCTCTCCACGCTCCCGTTCCCAGTAATCCTTTGCGAAAATGCCCGCGATGGCGTCCGTACTCGCGGGATTGCGAAGTCTCGCGGTCATTCGCGAATGACCGCGAGACATCGCGATCCCGCGAGAACGGACGTCATCGCGGGCATTTTCGCAAAGGATTACTGGGAACGGATGCGCGGGACGTCGGAGGGTAAGAATAAAACCATTTTTTATTTTTTTTTACATTCTATCTTTTACTACTGATGCTGCATAGGCAGCCTCAGTAGTAAAAAGTTGGTCACACTCGTCAAACACTATGTTTGACGAGTGTGACCAACCTGTCAATCAGTTCTCCAAGCGATGCTACAGATTGCTTGGAAAACGCTAGCATTTTGCAAGCTAAATACGCTTGCAAAATGCTAGTTTTTCCGCGGGAAAATCGCAGGAATTTAAAATGCGATTTTCCCGCGGACTGGAATTCCAGAATTCTCGCGGTAATTTCCGCGAGAGTTCCGGTACGTGTGCACTTAGCCTAAGACTTGCGTTTCATACTCCAGTCATAATGATGGGCCTGCAGGAATAAAATGCGCCAAATTCATGGACCTAGCTAGAAATGTTACTCCAGTCAGCAACTGGCGTAATGCATGCTGCCACTTTTATTAAAAGGGTATTCTCATCTCCAAGATCCTATCCCAATATGTAGTAGGTGTAATAACAACAACATATGCAACTACCTCCAAATAGAAATATAGTATAGTTTTCTCATTAGCTATGTCTCTTTCCTTATGTGCAGGCATTGCAGGACCTTGAGTATCCATGGATAAGACCACTAGCAACTAGCTAGCTGTCACTATATCAGTGCTGTAACCATGGATACCTAAGGTCCTGCAATGGCTGCACATGAGGAAAGAAACATAGCGAATCAGAAGGACTATATTACATTTCTAATTGGAGGTATTTGCTAATATTAATTATTACCCCTACTACATATTGGCACAAATTTGAGTTGCACAAAATTTTTGTAACTTTTCAAAGCAAAGTGTTTTTACACTAGAATTAACAATTTCAGCCACTTTTACTCTCTGAAGATTGCACCTTATTTCTGCAAACTAGAACAGATAAAAGTAGTGGTAGTGATGTGCACAGGACCCAGGTTAGGAAATAAAAGCATAAACCCAATATTGTTGCCCTGTGTGCACTGGTTTTTAGAAGTGAGGCCGTGTTGTCCGTCCTAAGGTCATGAATGCGCACTTCTGTGTAGGTAAAGGATACAGTTTTCATCACCCTGAGGGTTGCGTGGGGGCCCCGGCATATTCAGCAGAACCAGTTTAGCATCATGAGATTTGTTCACAATGACCTCATTTAACTTGACAGCCGTGTGCATGCGCCGAACATTTGACTGATCCCTGGAGAAAACAAGGAAAATTATCAAAACCAACTGGAAATTGGCCAATCCTAAGGGGACGTGTACACGCGGCAGAATCTGCTGCGGATTCATCCGTGCGGAATTTGCAAAATCCGCAGGTCAAAAGACCTGCGGATTATCCTGTGGTTTGGCCCTACGGTTTCACCATCTCCACAATGGAGGAGATAGGAATCTGCAGAAAGAATTGACATGTCAATTCTTTCTGCGGTTTAGAAACCGCAGATAATCCGTGCGGAAAATTCCGCAGCGTCTGTACAGCGGTTTCCATTTCCCATAGGGAATAATGGTACTGTACACCACAGCAGAAACTGCTGCGGATCCGCAGCAGCCAAATCCGCTGTGGACCTGCAGCAGAATCCACAGCGTGTGTACACGCCCTCAAAATGTAGCGGTCGTTTCTGGTGAACGTCTGTGTCTGCCCCGTCCCATCTCCATAGAATCTTAGGGGCAGCAACTGTCCTCTCCTCTCACAGTAATGTGAACAGCGTCTACAGAATGATAGAGCAGTCCAGGAGGAGAAAGAAGAATGGTTTCCTGATAAGATATAGGAAAATGTTTCTTATCCCACTTCTACTATTGATTTATGGAAAAAAAAAAAATTATAACAGCTGTTACTCCTTAAAAAAAAAGTGTAAATAAATTAATATATTCAGACTCTTACGGGCGCATGCTGAGCAAGTCTTGAAAACTGGGCATCTGCTTGCTTTGGGCTACACGCACAGATTGATGTTTATCCTTGGTCCACGTCATATGTACTCTGTCTGGGGCGGCATCTGTTTCATCATCATCGTCCGAGCCCACACTGGTCAGACGGAGCATGGAATTTCTGTCTTTCACTAACTGGGCCTAAAAGCATAAGTGAGCGGTGTAAGGATCGCATTCTTATCAGATCTGCATGAGCGTTGTTGGCCACCTTCACACAATATGCCAACGTACATTTTCCTGGACCAGTCCTATTGGGACTTGAGTATATTCCCAATACTCTGATGGTACAGATACACATTCAAATAAAATCTACTTTTTGCCTAATGTTTGTGCATGTGGTTGGAGCAGAGCTTATCTGATGTTAATATGCTTGTTATTACACAGCATGCCAGCAGTAGATTATCAGAAGCGCTACGCTTCAGGACAATACCATTATTGCTATAATGTCCTTCTCTTCTGTCTTATCTCTCTATGACGCCAGCAGATCTGAGTGCTGCCGCCGGTCCTGTAGCTCTAACTTAACACTTTGTGGATATTGTATTACATCCTCATTTCACATTTCCTTATCTTCCCGCAAATATGATCCGGAGGTATCACTTGAAATGAAATTGCAAACATCGGGTCACAAATTCTAACAAAAGCTGAGGACATGTCATGGCTACAATGCATTCCCACCTCTCGTTCTCGATCCGTTTTTGACAGTCGCATCTGCCGTAGCATCTGTGATCTTTGCTCCATCATAAGTGTCCGCTCATACGTGTAGGCTGAAATGTCGCTGTCATGCTGTGTAATACAGAGGGTTTATTCGAATGAGACATTTTTTTAGGTTTCCCGCCACTAGATTATTTTAGGCTTTGGTTTATTTTTGTTGCTTACCATCTCCACTACTTCCACTTCTGCCTGAATGCGTAGATGGTAGAGGAACGTGGCTAAATCTTTCTTCATCTGAATGCTGTTATCTTCCATTTGGGCTACAGTAAAAATACGCATCTTGCATTTACGCCACACCTGGTCACGACATACCACGAGGAGACAAAGATCTGTTACATTGTGACCTTTGGATTTACCATCAAGTACTTTTCCCATTACAGTAAATCACACAGCTTGTTTTTAGTGCAAATTCAAAACGCATGTGGACAGTAAAAGTTGGATCTGAAGGAAATGCTAAAAGCCAGTGGACAGTCCTAATCTTACCTTGTGTTGTTTCAAGAGGAAAGGTAGAAGCATCAGCATGCCTCCATCGTGGACAACCCACCACACATCTATGTTGCCCTCCGCTAGAGTCTCCCGCGATCCAGGGAATAAGGAAATGTTCTTCGCCACAAGTAGGGCTTGCCGAGCAGCTGTACAGATACGCACCGTGACTGGAAGAAAGCAGGGGGTTACATGCAACCACATAAATTACGGGAGAATAAAATTCACACTAATAAAGAGGAGAAAAGCAAATCTGATTCTTACTGATGAATGTTTTCCAGGCCCGAGAGTCATCACTCTGCCTCCACCCACTTGGCCAGCCCATGATTACGGTGTTGTGCCTCATTCCTCCAAGACCACAGGACTGGATAAGGTGGGATAAGCCTTCTTTTTGTTTCTGTGCTACAACCACCTGGCAGAAGCCTTTTACTCTTTCCTGCTCCATCAGCTGCTTCAATGCCTGTAATGAAAGATAATTATATATCCACTGTATATATAATATAATCACATATGTGCAAACTGTCTCTAAGGTTTTGTGTTTTCCAGCTCATTTAATTAGTTTCTTTTTATAGAGAAAAATAAAAGAGAAATAAAAAGAGAGAGAGAGTGAATTAGAGAGGGAACGACTATGTTAACAGCTCAAATTTGCCTTTTTGGAGAATACATGAGGCACATTTTCCAGTCATGGCAAGTGAATGGGACCCCTGTCTCAAGTATATGGGACTGAGTTGCAATAATTCCAGGAGTGAGATTGTAAAGGGAAAAGTTCCGTATAAGTCGCAGTGCTCTACACAGCTCCTTGATTTTTCCCAATGGACTCCCAACTATTAAGAAGTGGCTGCAAAGTGGCTTCTGCGGTCAACTTATTAGGATTATAGGCTGAATTTGACGTACTTGTGTCTTCTTTCATGATTAAACTATGAAGCCTAAAGGACTGTATATAGGATGTGAAGCAGAAGCAGGCTGTGAATAAATATCAGAGGCTGCCTGTCCTCCTGTGATCCAGATAATCAGCTTAGTCTAGGGAACACAAGCAAACATGCTGCAAACACCAAGAAAGGAGCGATAGGGTCTGAATGGTTGTACCTGCTCCGCTGCCAGGGCTTCAGCATAGTTCTCCAAGTAATCACCCAACAGAACAGATCCAACAATTGTTAAACCTTTCCCAGCTTTCAGCTGAGAGGCAAAAGAGAGTAGACGTGGCTGGGAAACATGGAGATCGGAGTCTAGCTTAACCAACACAAGCAGCTGAGGTCTAGAGTGGGAGAAAAAATGCCGATCAAATAGAAGTGAAGTATGTACATGCAGATGTTACTACTAAACAGATGAACTGATCATTTACCTCCAGTTTTTAGTATGTGGAGGGCCTTCCTCCAGCCGCAGTAAAGCAAAACGTGCTGCACTCAGAGAAAGTCCTCGTATGCCATCTCCCCATTCTTTCTCAGCTCTATGCACAAGGATTAAAAGGTATTCACGGAAAGAATATAGGAACCAAATTTCTAGCTAAGAAAAGTCTATAAAACTGGGAAACCTACTCACCCATGATACTCTATGTACTTGTAAATCATTCCTGCAATCACCATAGAGATGAGAGCGTAATACCACGAGGAGATGAACATCAGAGCTAGACAAAGCGCCATACCCAGAAACGATAAAGTCCTGCAAAAGACAAAAAATAAAAGTGGTTAAATGAATATTTAGTTCAAGAACTCAACAAGCAAGTTCTCTATACTGTACCTATGAACATGAGCCAATGTTTGTCAGATCTGTCACAAGACTATGCTGACTACATCAGCTCTGTACCCAGTGTACTGTTTGATCCTTCCTAACCAAAAGGTACAGTATGTAATAGGACAGTAAACCTGCCCCCATACTATACTGCCCTGACATAGTGTCACTGGGATACCACGACAGAGAGGGGCCAGTAGATCACAGCGTCTGGTCACACAAAATACTGTACTCATTAGAACTGCTTCACCATCCTATTAAACAGTGCAGGATTTTCCTTGCTGTCATTGCAAGGGTTAATCAGTTCAGTTGATCTCCTTGAGATAACCATCCTGAATTGTCTAAGCTGTTCTGTGTTGGCCCCTTCCCTCTGGAAGATATGTCCACCACTGGCACTTGGGAATTGCCAGTGATTGTTCTGTGGCGTTCTCATGTGGTGTATGATGCATCTTACGGTGGCCAAGCTGTCACGCGGCGGCTGCCGCGGACCTCCTCTCTTACCTCCCTCCGGCCCCGGCTCACCCGCTCTCCGGGGGTCACCTCTCTGCCTCACCGGCCGCTGCGGGCCTCGGCGCGGTCTCTCCCGGTCCCCCGTCCACGGCCCACGCCTGCCTCTGTCCGGCCCCCTGGTGCGCGCTCCCGCTCCTCCTCCTCGGCGGGTGCGTCTCCTCACTATGGCTGGGCGCGCGCTCTCCCCCGCCTGAGGACGCGCGTCTCCTCCTCCAGCTGGAGGTCATGACCCGGCAGGCCTTCGCTCTCCCTATATCAGGCCGCCTCCTTCTGGAGGCGATGCCTGACTATCATTAGTATTTGCTAGTGACTCTGGCCGCTCTCCTAGCGCTCCCCTGCCTTTTCCGTGCATTTACCTTGCTCCTCTTGTGTTTCCTCTCCTAGGTTCTGTGGCTTCAGTCCTCGCCCGTTTCCCTCCTGTGTCTTCAAGCCTTGCCATTCCTCCTGTCTCGCCAAGACTTGCCGTCTCTCCTGTGTCTCCGAGCCGTGTCGTCTGTCCAGTGCCTGCCCTTCGGATCCACCTCTCTGACCGCCCTGACCTTCCCGGGTACCGGCTACCGTGGTGATAGTCCCCCGTGGGCCTGCCCCATACACTCCCTGTATAGGGGGTGGTCCACCTGGTCAGCTCGCCCTTGGGGGGTTCGTTGCCACGGTCTAGTGGGTCCACCCCAGGAGTACCTTACAGTATAGTCAGGCCATGGATCCCGCTGGTACCTCGACCCCGACCCAAAAGGAACTTTTGTTCCTTCGTGAGAACCAGGCGAGGATCATGTCGTTCCTCAAATCGATGGATTCCCGACTTTCCGCTTTGCAGACCTCCGATCCGGGAGTTGCCTCCCAGATCTCCGGCCTGCAGCAGGAACTGGCCCAGCAGCGCGACACCCAGGCCCATATTTTGAACTACATCGCCTCTGTAGATAACCGCTTACTAGCCCTACAGGCGGCAGCCGCAGTACCGGCACCTGTGGCAGTTCCACACGCCTCTCCCCGGTTGGCTAAACCCCCACGTTATAGCGGAGATCCCAAACTCTGTCGGGGGTTCATCAACCAGTGCCAGTTGCATTTCGAGTTGGCTCCCCTACAGTATCCCTCCGACCGGGCCAAAGTGGCCTTTATGATTTCCCACTTTGAGGGTGAGGCACTGTCCTGGGTGAATCCCTTGTGGGAACGCGATGACCCGATTGTCTCCCAGCTCGCGACTTTCTTGGAGACCTTTCGTAAGGTCTTCGATGAGCCCGGTCGCCTGGTCTCTGCCACCGAGTCTTTGTTCTGCCTGCGCCAGGGTACCCTCTCGGTTGGACAATACGCCATCCAGTTCCGTACGTTATCCTCGGAGCTGGGGTGGAACAATGAGGCCCTGGTTGGGGCTTTTTGGCGAGGCTTATCATCCCGAATCAAGGACGAGCTGGCAGGCCGGGATACACCCTCGACTTTGGAGGACCTCATCTCGCTGGCAACACGAGTTGATCTGCGTTTCCGGGAGCGGTCCCGCGAGATCGCCAGGGAGAGAAGGCCCAATCGTTTTTCTCCTCCTACACACAGCCCACCACGCTCACGGTCCTCCGCCGCAGCCACAGCTCCCGAACCCATGCAAGTGGACCGACTAAGGCCCGCGGAGCTTCGCCGCCAGGACAGACTCGCTCATGGCCTTTGTCTCTATTGTGGCAGCGCCTCCCATCTCCTACGTTCCTGTCCTGTGAGGCCGGGAAACTCCTCCGCCTAGGACAGGTAAGAGAGGCCTCCCTAGGTGTCACTGACACCTCTCTACCCTTGACCCTTTCTGTTGTGTTTTTCCTGGGCTCCAAACGTTTTTCGGAGTTAGCCTATATTGATTCGGGGGCTGCGGGAAACTTCATCCAACTCGAGGCGGTGAAGAGATTAGGGATACCTGTCAGGTCCTTGGAGGTTCCCCGGCAGTTAGCCTCTGTCGACGGTGCTCCCTTGCGCGAAGCCGTTACCCTGGTCACTGAAGAGCTGGACTTACAGATCGGGGTCTTGCACCGTGAAAAGATAACCTTCTTCGTGCTGCCGTCTTTGTCCCACACCGTGCTTCTGGGTCTTCCGTGGTTGCGGATGCATGAACCTGTTCTGGATTGGCGCTCCGGAGACATCCTTCGTTGGGGCCGTTTCTGCCAGACCAGATGTCTCCGCCCAGTACGACCCCTCAAATGCTCGTCTCCTGTCTCGGGCCCTGCGGACTTGCCTTCGGCTTACTGGGCCTTCGCGGACGTCTTCGATAAGAAGGAAGCAGAGGTCCTTCCTCCGCACCGGCAATATGATTGTCCCATCGAGCTTGTTCCTGGCTCGACTCCGCCCCGAGGGCGGATCTATCCGTTGAGTCCACTCGAGTCCCAGGCCATGACCGAATATGTACAGGAGAATTTGGCTAGGGGCTTCATCCGAAAGTCTTCCTCCCCCGCTGGAGCGGGCTTCTTTTTTGTCAAGAAAAAAGACGGGTCCCTGCGCCCCTGTATTGACTATCGTGGTCTCAACGAGATTACCGTTAAGAATAGATATCCGCTACCTCTCATCCCCGAGTTGTTTGACCGGCTGCGTGGGGCACGAATCTTTTCTAAATTGGATCTCCGTGGAGCCTATAATCTCATCCGTATTCGCTCTGGAGATGAGTGGAAGACCGCCTTCAACACCAGAGATGGACACTATGAGTATCTCGTCATGCCCTTTGGGTTATGCAACGCTCCCGCAGTCTTTCAGGAATTTGTGAACGACGTCTTCCGAGACCTTCTGTATTCCTGCGTGGTTGTGTACCTCGACGATATCCTGGTCTTTTCTCCTGATCTGTCCACTCATAGAAGAGATGTCCGGCGCGTCCTGTTCCGTTTGAGGGAGAATCGTCTGTACGCCAAGTTGGAGAAGTGTGCCTTTGAGCAGTCCTCTCTCCCATTTCTGGGCTATATCATCTCCGACTCTGGTCTGCGTATGGATCCTGAGAAGGTTTCGGCCGTGCTTAACTGGCCACGTCCTCAAGGGGTGAAAGCCATTCAGCGTTTTCTCGGCTTCGCAAACTACTACCGGCAGTTCATCTCTCATTTCTCCTCTTTGACTGGCGCTATCTCATCTTTGATCCGTAAGGGAGCCAACCCACACGTCTGGACCCCTGAAGCAGAAGAAGCCTTTCTATCTCTGAAACGTGCCTTTGCCACGGCCCCCGTACTCCGTCGCCCTGAGGTCAACAAACCATTCGTCCTTGAGGTGGATGCATCCGCAACAGGAGCCGGAGCTGTTTTGTCTCAGAGGTCCTCCTCCGGCAGGCTCGTTACGTGCGGTTTCTTTTCAAAATCCTTCTCCACCCCAGAGCGGAATTATTCCATCGGAGACCGAGAACTGCTTGCCATCAAGTTAGCGCTAGAAGAGTGGAGGTACTTGTTGGAGGGCGCCGCACATCCCTTCACAATCTACACAGACCATAAGAATCTGGCGTACCTGCGGTCTGCACAAAGACTCAACCCTCGGCAGGCCAGGTGGTCTCTGTTCTTTGGCCGATTCGATTTTGATCTGCATTTTCGTCCAGGCAACAAGAACCTCAAAGCCGACGCCTTGTCCAGGTCCTCTCTTTCCACGGATGTCGAGGAGGAACCTGCACATATTTTGGATCCATCCAGGTTCATCACCGTGGCTCCGCTTTCTCTCCTCGCTACCCCACCTGGTAAGACTTTTGTTTCTGAGACGGACCGAAGACGAATCCTCCACTGGGGCCATGCTTCTAAACTGGCAGGTCATCTCGGCCATAAAAAGACACTTCTTCTGGTGTCCCGCTATTACTGGTGGCCGACCCTTTCCCAGGATGTCCGGGATTTCGTTGCCTCCTGTCTCTCGTGTGCCAAGATCAAGGTGCCTCGGCAGCTGCCTTCTGGTCTTCTACATCCACTTCCAGTACCCTCGTCGCCTTGGCAACACATTGCCATGGACTTTATTACGGACTTACCCTCCTCTGCCAAGTGTACTGTCGTCTTAGTAGTAGTGGATAGATTCTCTAAAATGGCCCACTTCATCCCTTTGCCTGGCTTGCCATCGGCTTCCGCCTTGGCGAAGATTTTCGTCCAGCACATCTTTCGTCTCCATGGTCTGCCCCAACATATTGTCTCGGACAGAGGAGTCCAATTCACCTCTCGCTTCTGGAGAGCTCTTTGCAAAACGATGGATGTCACCCTTGACTTCTCCTCATCTTATCATCCACAGTCCAACGGTCAGGCAGAACGGACGAATCAGAGTTTGGTGAACTACCTCCGGCACTTTTCTAATATCCACCAGAACGACTGGTCTGAATTACTCCCGTGGGCTGAGTTTTCCTATAATAACCACATCAGTGAATCTTCTGGCAAATCCCCGTTTTTTGTTGTCTACAGTCTACATCCTGGTGTACCTCTACCAATTCCCCCCGCCTCGGGTGTACCGGCGGCTGATCTTCTGTCCGGCGAATTCTCCAGGATCTGGCAGGAGACCAAGACCGCTCTCGAGTTGGTGCGTAACAGGGTAAAAGGATTCGCAGACAAGAGGCGCCTGGATGTCCCACCATATCACCCAGGTGACAAAGTTTGGCTAGCCTCCAAGTTTATTCGCCTCAAGGTCCCATCCCACAAACTGGGTCCCCGCTATATTGGACCTTTTGAGGTTTTGTCCCGTATTAATGATGTCTCCTATAAATTGCGTCTTCCCGCCTCTCTCCGCATCCCTAATGCTTTCCATGTGTCTTTGCTTAAGCCAGTTATTTTCAATCGTTTCCTTTCTGAAGCTCCTCACTCACCTCCGTCTGCCGCCGCAGACGATGTATTTGAGGTGAGAGATATTTTGGCCATGAGAAAGCAAAAAGGGAAAACCTTTTTCTTGGTTGATTGGAAGGGCTTTGGTCCTGAGGAGAGATCCTGGGAACCCCAGGAGAATATCCAAGCTCCTCGAATCCTGGCTAAATTTTTGTCCGGTCTGCAGGGGAGGGCGCGTAAGGGGGGGGGTACTGTCACGCGGCGGCTGCCGCGGACCTCCTCTCTTACCTCCCTCCGGCCCCGGCTCACCCGCTCTCCGGGGGTCACCTCTCTGCCTCACCGGCCGCTGCGGGCCTCGGCGCGGTCTCTCCCGGTCCCCCGTCCACGGCCCACGCCTGCCTCTGTCCGGCCCCCTGGTGCGCGCTCCCGCTCCTCCTCCTCGGCGGGTGCGTCTCCTCACTATGGCCGGGCGCGCGCTCTCCCCCGCCTGAGGACGCGCGTCTCCTCCTCCAGCTGGAGGTCATGACCCGGCAGGCCTTCGCTCTCCCTATATCAGGCCGCCTCCTTCTGGAGGCAATGCCTGACTATCATTAGTATTTGCTAGTGACTCTGGCCGCTCTCCTAGCGCTCCCCTGCCTTTTCCGTGCATTTACCTTGCTCCTCTTGTGTTTCCTCTCCTAGGTTCTGTGGCTTCAGTCCTCGCCCATTTCCCTCCTGTGTCTTCAAGCCTTGCCATTCCTCCTGTCTCGCCAAGACTTGCCGTCTCTCCTGTGTCTCCGAGCCGTGTCGTCTGTCCAGTGCCTGCCCTTCGGATCCACCTCTCTGACCGCCCTGACCTTCCCGGGTACCGGCTACCGTGGTGATAGTCCCCCGTGGGCCTGCCCCATACACTCCCTGTATAGGGGGTGGTCCACCTGGTCAGCTCGCCCTTGGGGGGTTCGTTGCCACGGTCTAGTGGGTCCACCCCAGGAGTACCTTACACAAGCTTTCTGTCAGGAGAAAAGTCTTTCCTTCTCAGATTACACGCACACAGGAAACTCCACAATACAATGTTTGCACAGTAACTGCCTCTAGGCAGAAGAGGATGATGGTGGTAGTAATTAGTGCATTTGAGCCCCAGTCATGAATCAATTGTAAGAACTTGACACAGAAGTCTTTTACTGAAGGTAATGGGGAAAATTATTACAAACAGCCGTAAACTGAGGTATAGGATTACACTCACGGTTGATGATTGCTGTGTACCTGCAGACAGGCAGATCTTAGTAACCTCTAGTTTATTAAGTCTGAATATCTCTTCAGCACTGTGCGCTGTTTCTGCCCTGAGGTAATTCTTCTTCCTACAAAATGGCTTCCTCTTCTTAAGATGTCCGACCACCAACTGCCACTTCAAATTTCAAACTATCTATCCCCCAGGACTTGGCTCCTCCCCCTTCTATGTGACTGTCAAGCTGCAGTCATAGACTGACAGCCCTGAGGCATTTTTCCAGAACCTTCTGCATATTAACACAGAGCTGGGTCACCTGATCAAGTCTGGAAGGGGAAGATTAACCCTTTTTGTGCTGCCTGTCAGCAGGTCTCACAATGTATTTAAAATGCACAGTCCACATAAAAATTCACAGCATTTATATGAACACACTATATATCCGGTATCCCATAGAAATGGCCACATTGGGATACCACATTTCTACTTCCTGGTTAGGTGTTGGAGGAGAAACTCAGCATTTGGAGTTGGCAGTTGGAGAGTTGTTCAGTAGATTTCTGCTTGGGAGTTGATTTCCATGCTTATCCTCATCCTCTCCTATTTGGTTTCTTCTATCTATCCCTTCCATTTGTTCCACTCTGGGCGTATATTTGTATGATTATAGTTTTCTTTCATCCCTGTCTGTCTACCCTTGTCTGTCTGTTTAGGGTAATCCTACAAACTGCAGTCTACTCCTCCCTGGGTGGGGGAGAGAACAGATAAGTGCTAATTTATAAGCACAGCAAAGCACATAACCCCGATGTCTCCAACTTCCGGGGTTATCCGGGGGACAGGGATATACTAGGGTGCCCCCTTGTTTGAGGATCAGGTAGGCAATCACTGTCCCTAGTCACTATGTGATGACAGATCCACTTTAATTGATCTGTAATTCTATATCAAATGTTCGTATAATGACCAAAATGCTTTTAAAAGTCAGCTGCTCGAAGATGTAGCTCATAAATTACAGCGAGATTGTAGAAAATCTAAGACCTACCAGTGGTAATACTGAAAACGGGGGCGCCAGTTTGGAGATCGAAGCAGAGTCTGTAACCCACAGGCCAAGTTTACAAAAAGGTAACACATAAGGAAAAACCTAAGTGAAAGAGGGGTGGATAATGCTAGGGTTAGTAACAATCGGCAGATAGAGGTTGCAAACTCTTCAGCAAATGATAAATTAATCCTTTCGTTCTTATCAATGGAAATAATTTACTTTGTTTAAAAGCAAACTCTCTATAACAATGCATAAGAGATTACAGCCATGGTTGAAAGTGTTGGCACACCTGAAATTGTTCTAGAAAATTATTGCAATCACACGTTTTGTTACACACATTTATTTCCTTTGTGTGAAATTATGTCTAATTTGCTTTAGTTTCTGTTTTTTTGTTGTTGTTGTTCCAATACACACAATGGAAATAAACATGTGTATAACAAAACCTGTGTAATTGCAATAATTTTCTGGGAGAAACACTTCATTTTCTGGAACAATTTCAAGGGTGCCAACACTTTCGGACAAGACTGTAATTATAATAGCATTTCAAAGTTTAAATGGTTGTCTTATTCCATAGTAAATAATAAATGGTTCAGTAACTAATACACTATTTTTTTATTTTTTTTTAAGATTTGTTTCTTGTCATCACTCATGTTACTTGCAGCTCAAAAACATCTACAGAATCTTCCCTTTTCTTTACAACGAAAACAGCAAAAATTCTCAGTCGCTCGGATTCATTCTCATTTTGACTGCTTTAACTCACTACTCACTACTAATCAGTCTCCTCACAAAACTCTTCCCTTTCTAATGTATTCTTAATGCTGCAGCGAGACTTATATTTCTGTCCAGTCACTACACCGCTGTTACCACCCTATGCCAGTCATTGCACTGGTTGCCTATCCACTAGAAAATAAATCTCCCTCATCTGGAATCCACGGTCTGTATGTAACAAGCTTCCTTTCCTGCACAACTACTTTCTGAACAACTCTCAATCTGTTGGCCCTCACTGAAACCTGGATTCAGGATTCTGACACTGTCTCCCCTGCTGCCATTTCCCATGGTGGCATACAATTCTCCCATTCTCCACGACCCACAAACAGACTTGGTGGTGGAGTCGCCATACTCCTGTCCCCACATTGCACTTTCCAGATCATCCCTCCAGCTCCATCACTCTCATTCCCTTCTTTTGAGGTCCACACCATCAGGCTCTTCTGTCCCCTCTCCCTCAGAGTAGCAGTCATATACCAGCCCCCAGGCTCACCCACCCACTTCCTTGACCATTTCTCTGCCTGGCTGCCAAACTTCATATCCTCAGAACTCCCAACCCTTATCATGGGAGACTTCAACATCCCCATTAACAGCCCCACTTCCACAGCTGCATCCCTGCTTCTATCACTAACCACTTCTCTCGGCCTCTCACAGCTGTCAACCTCTGAAACACACAAAGACAGTAACACCCTTGACCTGATCTTTGTCCGGCTCTGCTCAATCTCCTACCTAGATAACTCACCGCTTCCCCTCTCTGACCACAACATTCTCTCCTTCACGCTCACAAATCCTCGCCCACCCCAGCACACTCCTACCTACCACACATTCAGAAATCTACAAGCCATTAACCCTCATACACTTTCAGATTCCTACACTCATCATTGTCCCCAATCTCCTCTTTTTCCTTTCCTGATCTGGCTGTACATCACTACAATGACACGCTTAGAAGCACCCTTAACCAAGTAGAACCTCCACCTGCAGAACCTCCAAGCACAGAGTAAAACAGCCCTGGCTCACATTGCAAACTCGACTTCTCCAACGATGCTCTAGGAGTGCTGAAAACTTATGGAGGAAAACTTGCACACCAGAAGACTTCATCCACTTCAAATTCATGTTAAGAACCTATAATTCTGCCCTTCACCTCGACAAACAGACCTACTTCACCACTCTGATCTCCTCACTATCCAACAACCACAAGAAACTTTTTTGACACCTTTCACTCCCTCCTAAGGCAAAAAGCACAAGCCCCTATCACAGACATTTGTGCTGATGACCTGGCCTCCCACTTTATAGAGAAAATAGATAATATCCATCAGGAAATCGGCTCCCACCCACCAGGTGCCGTGACTCCCATCCATCTCTGCATCTCCCCTGGCTCACTCCACATTTGATCCCATCACAGGAAAAGAAGTCTCCAGGCTCCTCTCGTCTTCTCGTCCGACTACATGCACTACTGACCCCATTCCCTCACATCTCCTCCAGTCGTCACAACTCACCTAACTACAATCTTTAATCTCTCCCTCTCCTCTGGCATTTTCCCCTCCTCCTTCAAACACTCCATCATTACTCCATTATTAAAGAAACCCACTCTCGACCCATCCTGCACAAACAACTACAGACCAGTCTCCAATCTCCCCTTCATCTCTACACTCTTGGAGCACCTGGTTTACTCCCGCCTTACCATTACCTCTCCACTCCCTCCCTCCTAGACCATTCACAGTCCGGTTTCTGCCCCCTACATTTGACAGAAAATGCACTCAAAGTGACCAACGACCTTCTGACAGCAAAATGTAACGGTGACCATTCTGCTCATTCTTCTCGACCATTCTGCAGCTTTCAACACTGTT
This sequence comes from Dendrobates tinctorius, assembly GCF_039654945.1. Lineage (NCBI taxonomy): Eukaryota > Metazoa > Chordata > Amphibia > Anura > Dendrobatidae > Dendrobates > Dendrobates tinctorius. The sequence continues at coordinate 608,306 of NW_027362175.1, read as the reverse complement.
GACCCCCATCTTCTACTCTCTAGGCTCCAGTCACTAGGCATTAAGGACACTGCTCTCTCCTGGCTCTCTTCCTATCGTTCTGACCGCTCCTTCAGTGTCTTGTTCGCTGGCTCCACTTCATCTCCTCTTCCTCTGACTGTTGGGGTACCTCAGGGCTCAGTCCTTGGCCCCTTCTCTTCTCCCTCTACACGGCCCCAATTGGACAGACCATCAGCAAATTTGGCTTTCAGTACCACCTTTATGCTGATGACACACAACTATATATGTCATCCCCTGACCTTACCCCCGCTATACTACAGAACGCAAGTGACTGACTGTCCGCAGTCTCCAACATCATGTCCGCTCTGAAACTCAACCTCTCAAAAATTGAACTACTTCTGCTCCTGCCGTCCACTAACCTCCCTAAATCTGACATATCCCTATCCATGGGTGGCACCATAATAACATCCCGGAAGAAGGCGCGCTGTCTGGGTGTTATGTTTGACACCAATCTCTCCTTCACCTTCCATATACAATCTCTTGCCCCCTCTTGCTGCTAAAGAACATCTCTATAATCTGCCCTTTTCTCACCATGGAAACAAAAACCCTCACTGTCGTCCTGATCCACTCCCACCTGGACTACTGTAACGCTCTATTAATTGGCCTTCCCCCCTCACTCGACTTTCCCCTCTTTAGACCATCCTTAATGCAGCAGCCAGGGTCATCCATCTGGCTAATTGGTACTCGGCCGCTCTTTGCCAGTCGTTACACTGGCTGCCCATTCATTATAGGATCCAATTCAAAGTACTTGTTCTCACCCACAAATCTCTCCATGGTGCGGCACCCCATTACATCTCCTCCCTCATTTCTGTCTATCAGCCTACCCGATCGCTGCGCTCTGCAAACGACTTTCAACTAACTTCTGCACTAATCCGTACCTCCCACTCCCGACTCCAAGACTTCTTCCGTGCTGCGCCAATCCTCTGGAATGCTCTATTAGGACCAGCCACAACTTGCACAGTTTTAGGTGCTCCCTCAAAACACATTTGTTCAGAGCAGCCTATCACGTTCCCTAATCAAAGTCATTTTATGTGTAAGGGTCCCGTTTCACATAGCGACGCACAAGCGATCCTGACAATGATACGACCTGGTAAGGATCGCTGGTGCGTTGCTACATGGTCGCTAGTAAACTGCCAAACAGACAGATCTACACAACGACGCAGCAATCCAACGGCGATCTGTATAACGACCTCGGCGGTCGGTGGTACCTTGTCACACAGCAGCTTTTCTGACGAATCACGCCTGCGTCCATGAGTTCTGCATCGCCAACGAGGTCGCTCGTCAGCGATAAAAACAGCGATGCGCGCTGGCCAGCGGAACGCTGACGACTAAAAAAATGGCCCAGGACATTCGAGCACGATCAGCGATATCCAGCGGGGGGGGCGGCGGTCGCCACTATGTGTCACATGTAGCGAGATCGCTGTTGCGTCACAAAATCGGTGACGCTTCAGCGATCTCGCTATGTGAGACGGGGCCTTAAATGTGCGTGTGTAGCCTATTCATTATCTCTATCTATCCCCACTCCCTCAAGATGGCTGGACCATCATTGTAATTACATCACTGTAAATACACACCTGTTCTTTGTATCTCCCCCACCTCATTGTAGATTGTAAGCTCTCACGAGCAGGGTTGTTTTAATTTGCTTTAATCATTGTATTATTCTTAAAGTTGTTACTTTTGACTGTTGTGTTTGAAACTGAAACTGTAAAGCACTGCGGAATATGTTGGCGCTATATAAAGATTATCATCATCTCTGTTTACCACCTAAACGTCAATGAACTTAACCCAGGCACAGTGAGGAGTATCTGCTGACTGACTGCGGTTATCTCATGACTACCCTTTCTCGCCCTATGGTGATGCTGTCTGTCTGTCGGGGGACACAACTGTGACAGAGAAAGATCGACGTTCCTGCAGGACAGGAGTACAGATTTTTTAAATTTTATTACACCCCACTGGAGAAAATGAGTTTTAGTTATCTAGTGGAAAACCCCTTTAATTCCTGACATCCACATATTTAAGTGTGCTTTAAAAGCATATATAACATATATTATTCTGATGTTCAATTCCGCCTATTTAAATATATGAAATAGTATTTTTTCATATATACAAAAAGGACTTTGATGCTGAATTTACGTTTTACAATATTGTTCCTGGAACTTACAGCGCTACAAGATTTCCTTGCACTTTGTCCTATCTACAAATATATGAGCCGACTTACACTCACTCCTTTTTATAAAGACCTTTCAACACATTTGACTACTCTAGCTTTCATCTCCTGGTTACTTCTTTCCACCGTATCCAGTAGATCTTCTAATCTATACATACATTGATAAGATTGGTGCTACCAGATCCAAGGAGGCAATTAGGATTCCCAACTCCGCAATCACAGCCGTGAGAAGCAATGCCCAGGTAGGCTCCCCATTACTTTTTCCATGTCCAAACACCTTTTCAGTTGAGAAAAAAAAAATAAAGTTATAGCATGTTCAGCGACCCCTTTGTTCTTTTCTAAAGTTTTCCTTTATTTTCTACCAAGCCCACACATAGTCATAGTTGTAGTCTGGTGCTCTGTAAATTCTTACCCGCAAAAAGGGGATAATTCCATCTTTAGCTATCGCCTGCAGCAATCTCGGGGCCCCCGTCAGACTCTGCAGTCCGGCTCCACACGTGGAGAAAAAAGATCCAATCACTATGACCCATGGTGATGGCCAGGAGATCGCTCCTACCACAAGGGTTCCTTTTACTGCATCTCCGAACCTAAGAGACAAGATCAGACTGCAGCTCTGTACCACCCATCCTCCAGAGCCGCTGAGCACATCATACTTACTTATCTCTGAGGACCACTCCATCGATACAGGCTCCAAATAGAAGAACATTGCTCAAATCTGATATTCATCTACAGTCAGAGGAATTAACAGAAATGTGTACATTTTATATACAGAGCAGTATGCTATTCCGGATGGATCAATGTCAGCGCTTCACAGAGATAAAAAAATAAATGCTATCATTGCGTTTTCTACTCAGTGTTCCATTAGAGGGGTTATCTGGCCTTAGGAAAAAATGTAAAAAGCTCCAACAGTCTTGAAAAGTACCAAAAAAAACTACAATAACATTGCCTTTCACTCAAAGAGGGAGCACAGAAGCTCTGGAAGGCCTTGGCCCATGAGCGCTGCAGCTAATCAGTGACACATTACTGGCATTAATTGGTATCGCCACTAATACCGCGGATGATGACTACGGCTGTGGGGATCACATAAAGGCCAGATGAAAACAAAGCACCTCGCCAAGAGCAAAAGAGATAAAAAATATAATATGAAGAATACTTATCACATCTCCTGGTTATTTTCCATTTTTTTTTCTAATGCTCCCGAATTATACACATCCAGAGAGTGTAATAGATCGGACAATTACCAAAGAGTGGCATCCATAGGCAAAGAGCGCCACTCACTGAAGGACGCAAAAAATGCACGAGACACTGCTTCATTTTCTCTTTGCTGAATGGAAATGATAAAATATGGCACAAACTAATGCAGTTTCATGCATTAATATGGTGTCTCCACAATGTATTCTCCGCTAAAAGCAATGCTTCCAGAATACTGTGTGATAAGACATGGTAATATTTTTTTCCTTGTGGGTTCACATATATAATGTAAAAATCTTGCTTTAATGTAATATTTTAAAATTTTAAAAATTATCCGTCAACCCCCAAAACTGGATTTAAATTACTTCTACAGTCCTGTAGAGGACTTCCCTCCTATAAATAACATCATACCTGCAATGTAAATTTCACTTTTTAGCTTTTAATTTTTTTTTTCTTTGCAAGCTCCTCAGTCCAGCCAAGGCCAAGCTCAGTGCATCCTTCCATCCCCTCAATCAACATGCCATACACCTCCCCCTTAGTTTTATTGACATCGCTCACTATTGCAGAGTGAGCACTGCATGAATTCAACCTCCAGCCTTGCACACCTGCACTGACACCAGGAGACGACCAGGAGAGCACACGCAGTGCCAGTGCGGATGTGCTCTTACTCCTGTCTGCAGTGCTCGCTACTGTGTGATTATGTGTGCAGGGACAGGGCGCTGCAGACAGGAGAGAGGGACAAGTGAGAACCTGTACTGACACTGTGCGCACACCTCTTCAGCTTCTGCAGTGCCAGTGTGGATGTGCTCTTACTCCTGTCTGCAGTGCTCGCTACTGAGTGATTACGTGTGCAGGGACAGGACGCTGCAGACAGGAGAGAGGGACGAGCGAGAACCTGTACTGACACTGTGCGCACACCTCTTCAGCTTCTGCAGTACCAGTACGGATGTGCTCTTAGGCTATGTGCACACTTTGCGGAATTCCCGGAGAGATTTCAGCGGCAATTCCTGAATTCCATTCCGCGGGAAATATGCGAGCAAATCACATTTTAATTTCCGCCTATTTCCCGTGGAAAAACTAGCGATTTGCAAGCGTAATTAGCTTGCAGAATGCTAGCGTTTTCCAAGCGATCTGGAGCATCGCTTGGAAAACTGATTGACAGGTTGGTCACACTCTTCAAACATAGTGTTTGACTAGTGTGACCAACTTTTTACTATTGAGGCCGCCTATGCAGCATCAGTAGTAAAAAAATCGAATGTTAAAAAAAAATCGTGTTTTTCTTACCTTCTGGCATCCCGCGCAGCGTTACCGATCATCGCGATGCTCCCGGCAGGTCCCGTTCCCAGTGATGCATTGCGCCAATGACCTTTGATGACGTCGCGGTCTCGCGAGACCACGACGTCAAAGGTCATTGGCGCAATGCATCACTGGGAACGGGACCTGCCAGGAGCATCGCGGATGCATGGTGACGCTACGAGGGACATCGGAAGGTGAGAATATGACGATTTTTTAAATTCTAATTCTATTTATTACAGGGATATGGTACCCACATCCCGGAGGACAGTCTCCTCTCCTCCACCCCCTGGGTACCATCCGCAAATGTTCTGCTTACTTTTCGCATGGTGTGCACAGCCACATGAGGAAAGTAAGCAGAACAATGCATTCCTATGTGTGCGGAATCGCCGCAATTCCGCAAAAATAATGAGCATGCTGCGTATTTTCCGCAGCGGAAAAATCCGCAGCATTAGCACAGTATTGCGGAATCCCATAGGATTGCATGGGATGCTTTTTTTTGCGTTTTCGCAGCAAAATTGCGGTTAAAAACGCCGTAAAATGCAAAAAAAACTACGCGTGAACGCAGCCTTACTCTTGTCTGCAGTGCTCGCTACTGTGTGATTCTGTGTAAAATGGATTAAAAACACATGTGACATGCACAAGTGTGAACAAGTCGGTAAGACAACGTTCACACCACCCACTAACTGAGACACAACAAGAAAACAGATTTGCAAAAATACTCTGCAGTAAAATATATGACAGTAATCATCAAGTGCTGGATAACAAATACAGGGTATTCTGTGTGCAGGGACAGGACACTGCAGACAGGAGAGAGGGACGAGCGAGAACCTGTACTGACACTGTGCGCACACTTGTTCAGCTTCTGCAGTGCCAGTGCGGATGTGCTCTTACTCCATTCTGCAGTGCTCGCTACTGTGTGCAGGGACAGGACCCTGCAGACAATAGAGAGGGACGAGCAAGAACCTGTACTGACACTGTGTGCACACCTGTTCAGATTCTGCAGTGCCAGTGCGGATGTGCTCTTACTCCTGTCTGCAGTGCTCGCTACTGTGTGATTCTGTGTGCAGGGACAGGGTGCTGCAGACAATAGAGAGACGAGCAAAGCGTGTGCATGGCGGCCGGATGAATTCAGGCTGCACTCGCTCTGGGAAAATGAGCATTGTCAATGAAGCTAAGGGGGGGGGGGTTGATTGAAGGGGAGGAATAGTACACTGAGTCTTTGGCTATGCCAAGGGTGCACCAAGTAACTCATTTACTTTTGAAATAAAGTGTTTTTTAGATATAGTGATAAAATTCATACTATAATTCTTAAAGAAGCACTCCTACGCCACTTTTTATTGCCTAAATCTGTGTAAATATATATATGTAATGTAGTATAAGGGCAGTAACATCCTCATCGATCGCTGTTTTCCCAGTTTTCTGTGCAGCTCCGGCCCTATTCTGGGTCACCTGACGGCTATTCCGACTTGCCAGATTACACTGGGGTTTATATGCAAAGTAGCAGTTACCATTTAAGCCTATGTAGTGTCAGAATGAGATCCCATACACTTACACTTAAAAGCCACTTCCAGCTCCCACAGTTTTAAAACCCAGTGGGACCTCGCATGCCAGAATAGCGGTGATTATATTACTGCACTTACAGAGCATTACATATACAGCTCTAGCAAAAATTAAGAGACCACTGCACAGTTTTGTAAAAATCAGCTTCTCTCCATGTCTGACAGCTATTCCATTCCAGTGTCAGTTGAATTCCATCCAGAGCACACCTCATTCTACTTAATGTGCTTCTGATTAGGTGATCCTGCTGTGGTGTTCACAATCCTCTTGCAATAAGACAAGATGGATGGCAAAACAAGTGCTAGTAATATCCCAAAAGTAATAGGAATGAAAAAATAACTTTTAACCATGCCAAAGGAGTTGAAAAGAAAAGTCTTCAGTGAGGAAAAGAAGGGCTCAATTCTGGCTTTACTAACAGATGGATACAGTGAGCGTCATGTTGCCTCCATCCTTAAAATTTCTAAGACGGCAGTCCATTGCAACAAGGTCAAGCAGCAGACATTGGGGACAGCAAAGCTACAGACCGGCAGAGGGTGAAAACGACTCTCCACTGACCAGGATGACCGTCATCTTATTCGAATGTCACTCAGCAACCGCAGGATGACATCAAGTGACCTACAAAACTAATCGCAAATGACAGCTGGGGTGAAGTGCATGACAAGAACAGTTCATAACAGGCTCCTAGAGGCAGGGCTCTAGTCATGTAAGGCTAAAAAAAAAAAAAACTTTCATCAATGAGAAGTCAGGCTGAAGTTTGACAAAGACTACAAGGATTGGACCATAAAGGACTGGAGTAAGGTAATCTCTGATGAGCCTAATTTTCAGCTTTGCCCAACACCTGGTCGTCTAATGGTTAGACCAGTGGTTCCCAAACTCCAGTCCTCGCGGACCCCAACAGGTCATGTTTTCAGGATTTCCATAGTGTTACACATGTGAGAGAATTCCTGATGCCTTGATGATACTTCCATCACCTGTGACATACTAAGGAAATCCTGAAAACATGACCTGTTGGGGTCCGCGAGGACTGGAGTTTGGGAACCACTGGGTTAGACGGAGACCTGGAGAGGCATACAAGCCACAGTGTCTTGCACCCACTGTGATATTTGGTGGAGGATCGGTGATGATCTGGGGATGCTTCAGCAAGGCTGGAATAGGGCAGGTTAATCTTTGCGAAGGACGTATGAATCAAGCCGCATGCAAGGTTATCCTGGAAAAACAGTTGACTCCTTCTGCTCAGGCAATGCTCCCCAACTCTGAGGACTTGTTTTTCCAGCAGGACAATGCAACATGCCACACAGCTAAGTCAATCAATGTGTGGATGAAGGACCACCACATCAAATCCCTGTCATGGTAAGCCCAATCTCCAGACCTGAACCCCACTGAAAACCTCTGGAATGCAATCAAGAGGAAGATGTATAGTCACAAGCCATCAAACAAAGGAGAACTGCTTAAATTGTTGTACCAGGAGTGGCATAAGGTCACCCAAAAGCAGTGTGAAAGACTGGTGGAAAGCATGTCAAGACACATGAAAGCTGTGATTAAAAATCATGGCTATTCCACACAATATTCATTTCTGAACTCTTCCTGAGTTAAAACATTAGTATTGTTGTTTCTAAATGATTATGAACTTGTTTTCTTAGCATTATTTGAGGTCTGCAAGCACTGCGTTTTTTTGTTATTGTGACCATTTCTTATTTTCTGAAAATAAATACAAAATTTAGTGCTTGGAAATTCGAAGACATGTTGTCAGTAGCTTATAGAATAAAAGAGCAATTTTTATTTTACTCAAAAATATACCTATAAAGAGAAAAATCAGACAAACTGAAAATTTTGCTGGCGTCTCTTAACTTTTGCCAGAGCTGTACATGTACACAGCTTTAAGTAACAGAACGTTTGTTGGGAGAACTTCTTTAAGTACTAAAATGTAAAGGATACAGACTAAAGAAGTTGTAAGAATTGCAAGGACCGTGCCAATTGGAATGGATTTTTGAGCGTCCTTAAGGTCACCAGAACGATTAGAGCCGGCCATAATCCCTGCAAGTAAGCAAAATGCAGA